>NW_024802934.1:5414943-5446733 GCF_019175285.1 Sceloporus undulatus
ATAATAATAATAATAATAATAATAATAATAATAATAATAATAATAATCCAGGAGCAACAGGAAAGTAGAACAAGCAAGCACCCAAAAAGTAATGCGCATAAATTGTCAAAAGAGGCTGATGTCCCTACATCCCCCAGCTTGGACCCACAGCCCTACTTCCCTGGGCAATCCTCCTTCCTTCCGACCCTCACCTCCCACTGAGCTTTCTCCACCACCCCCCACCTCCCTCTGACAATAATCCAGGAGCAAGATGAAAGTAGAACAAGCAGCCTGATTTCCCTACATGCCCCAGCGTAGCCCCACAACCCAATTCCCCCTGGAAATCCTCCTCTTCCTCCTCCTTCCTTCAGACCCTCTCCTTCCTCGGGGATGCCCACGGACCCTTTCCCCCAGCTCCTTCATCCTCCTGCTCCTTTTTAGGATCCCCTCCATGGCTCCCTTCCTCCCACAGCCCCTTTCTCCTCCTCCTCCTCCTCCTTCATCACTTTCTCCACCCCCACCTCTCTCTGACAGCCTTCTGCAGCCCAAACGTCACCCCTGATTTCTCCCTTTCTCCTGTCACTCTTTGCATCCAGCGATTCCCCTTTTTTCGGCTCTTTCCTCCTCCTCCTCCTCCTCCCCCCTCCCTTCTGATGATGGGAGGGAATACCCTGACCTCTGCCCACCCCCTGACCCTAATCCCTCCCTAATTTGCCCCGATCATGATTGAGGGCAAGTTCAAATTTTGCGCAACCCGAGTCTTTTGGGAAAAGATTGATTTTAGCCCGAATCTCGGTGTATAGGGCATTTCCTTGTGCAAGCCCCGACATGGATTGTGATGGATTCGGATCCAATATGAACTTCACATGCAAGAATCACTTTCAAACCCAGGGTTTTTTTATTTTTTTTTATTTTTTTATTTTATTTTATTATTATTTTTTTGTAGTCTGAATGGCCCCTAAAATGAAGTTGTGCAGGTAAGATGTATGTTAGCCAGTCACTAGGGGAGTATCTACCATATATACTCAAGTCTCAAAAGTCAATGACATGTATCAGTCTAGGGCAGGTTTCAGGGTTAAAATTATGGATTTTGATATAACCTGTGCCTACGTCAAGAGTAAAATTTAGGGACATGTAACAAAAGATGTAAAGGATGAAGCAAAGGAAAATCATGCCAAAGAACTTACAAAATTCCAGCAAGCCTATCTGTTTGGCTCACTATAGAGGTTGGATGGATGAGGCGGTAACTGCAGTAAACTGTGGCTATAAAATGCATGGAGTAGGTGACCAGACACAGGTAGGGCTAAGAAAATGCACAGACATCAAAAAGGATGAAAAAGCAAAGATTATGGCAACTACATTAGCAGTGATTACAGCCGTTAATGTTAAGCTTTGCCTGATTTCAATCCAGAGAAGCTGACAAGCATACACAAATGTCTTCCTCACATCCTCCAAACCATGATTCCTCTTGGTGCACCTTTGAGGGGCAGTGCCAAAGAACTGCCAACCTTGCCATTTTCCTGCTGAGGTGTTCAGAAAGGGCAGAAGAGGCACTGCAGCAGAGAGAGTAGAAGGAGTCATTGCTTCTGGGATGGACTAAGCTTCCACCTTTTGCCACTCTTCTCAGAGAAGGAGATGGTTCCTTTATTTGATCAGAGTTAAAATGCAGTACTTACACTGACCCATGGATAAGTTGACTCAGGTTTTCTGGGTAAATTTGTGGACTAAAATTTCTAGGCTTATTATGTGAGTATATATAGTATGCATTTGGTTTCTATTCTTTGGGAGAATCTTTGATTAACTGGGGGAAGAACTGCATGTGGATAAGTTGTATGTTTGCAGTCTTTTATAATGACTTTTGATGAATGGCTTTGGATAGGGCTTGGGGTTGCCAGATGAAAAACAGAACAGAGCTCCTGTACCTTTTATAGCTGAATAGAATAGGTGACTAGAAGAAGGAATTTCAGCAGGCGGAGCTTGTATGACAAGCAACATCTGCTAAAACTTTTTCTATTCAGCTATTAAAAGTATAGGAGCCCTATCCTGTTTCTCACTTAACAACTTAATAGGGCCAGAAGCAATAGAGGTGAAACTGCTTGATAATGCATTCTTATTCTCAGTTATGCTGCATACAAGGGCTAGTAAATATAATTTTTATATATTTATAGCGAAAAATTGAAATGTATAATGTGACCCTCTGAGAATTTGTTTGTTTGTTTATTTGAGGTAAAAATCTGAATCATTAGATTAGTTTCCATTCTGTATCTATGCAAAATTCATTATGCTGATTATCAAAAAGCACTTGAACATCTTGAAGAGGTGAGTTGCATGTGTCAGTCCATATATGTATGTATGTCTGTGTGTGTATATATATATATATGTATGTATGTAATTTACAAATAGTACTTTCTTACTTCAACTTGACTAGTATCACACTTTGCTTAAATCCTTTGTATTTGTAACCAAAAAAGGCTTTACTTCTTGCTGTTGCTTATTTGCTTATTGTATATCTATTTTGAATGACCTGAGTTTTAATGATTTTACTGTATAGTTTTATCATTATGTGACAGATTGTTATTGGTACATTTAATATGTTTTGTTCTTGTTCCACTTATTAAATATTTCAAATTCTAGCAATAGAAACAAAGGATTTAATCAGCAATGTCTGTTTTCATCTTTCAAATATCCACATCTTATTGCTTTATTAGTAGGATTATCAATAATATTATTGCATTTGTAATAGTGTTTGTGATACCCATAATTCCAACTCTTCATTAGTGGCAGAAGTGGACAGAAGTCGACATTTCAAAGTTTTTGCCTCTAGAGGTCAGACAATATACACTTACTGAGAAGGACGAATGACTTAAGGTACACATTTATATTTCTTAATTTAATTTAAGCTAAAATAAATGATATATTATAACAAATATGGAGAGAGAGAGAAGAGAGCAGATAACACATTAGAGATACAGAATTAACAAGCTGTGAATAAATGTTAGGATGAGTCCTGACTTCTTTTCTGAACACTAATTAAGAAAGTTTGTTATTATCATTGTTGTTAACTGCCATCAAGTCAACTTCAACTGATGGTGACTCTGTGAAAGAGAGACTTCCAAGTCACCCTGTTCTCCACTGCCCTGGTCAGGTCTTGCAGACTCAGGGGAGCACTGGTTTCCTTCATGTGTCTGTTTATCTGGAATGTGGTCTTCCTCTTTTCCTGCTGCCCTCCAATTTACAGGCATCATTATCTTTTCTAGTGAGTCATGTCTTGTGTTATTGCCAAAGTACAACAGCATCAGTTTAATCATCTGCGCTTCTAGGGAATGTTCACAGAGTCACCATCAGTTGAAGTTGATTTGCTCTGGTCCCATTTATTCATATTTTTTCATTTCTTTGTTCATTTATTCATCTACGATACCTGTAGAACCCTTCCCCAGCACCACAGCTCAAATGAGTTGATTTCTTCCCATCAGTTTCCTCACTGCAGTTTTCACAACACAATGGCATGGGTAATCCTAACTTCAGTAGTATTCATTGATATAGCTTTACACATAGGAATCTTGTGTAGTTGATTCATATATGCTGCTCATAGTCTTCTGATTTCTTGGCTACAGTCTCTGCTCTGACTAATGTTTGAACCAAGGTATGGAAAATCTTGAACTATCTCAATATTTTCATTGTCTGTTTTATAATTATGTAAGTCATCTCTAGTTATTTTTGTTTTCTTAATGTTCAGTTATAAATCTGCATTTGCACTTCCTGCTTTGACTTTCTTCAATAAACGTTCCAAGTCTATTTGCTATTTGTTATTAATATGCTAAATCTAAATCAAGCTGAGGGAGGTTTGTCCATCACCTGTTAGAGCCATTATCTTAAGCCATTGAGAAACATGTCTGCTTCAGATATTTTATGAGTCAAGCCTAATTTTGCATGTGAGGCACCTGGACTTGTCTCAGACTCAAAGCTTGAGATATTTGGCAACATTCCTAAAAATTTACAAACTCTTTCAGGTTTATAAAGCCTTTATTTTAGAAAAGGAAGATTTTCCTCTCATTGTCCAGTCTTTAACACTGTGTGGAGAATCAAAACCTTTTATAGAGAGAAACTGAAAATCAGAGACTAGGTATACGGTATACAGTTCTAGGATTGTGATTCCATCTTAAGTGCCATGGAAATATCCTATAGAATCCTAGTTTGGTGAAGTACTGGAATTCTCTGGTTGAGAATTCAAAATCCCCTCCAAACTGCAAAGCCCAGGATACCATAGGAAGGAATGATGGCCATTAAAGGGGAATCATAGTGCTATAATTGAATAGTTAGTACATCAGTAAGCAGTATAGAAATGTACTTGCTATTGCTGCTGTTGCTAGTGTGAAAAGGACCTGGTTGATTCTATCTAACATTCAGTGATATTTCATGTCTGTTTGTGTCCCTTTCCTTTTTTGAATTTTTCTTATTTGTTTGATTCCAAACCAAGTTGGAGGTCTCTGGGCATTCCTAGTTGAATATTGTCACTAGCTTTCTTTTTCTTTCTTCAGGCTCACCACAGAAACCAGAAACACAAAGTAGACAATCTGTTCTGCCTCTGATTCCTGGCAGCAGGCCATCCCTTGAATAATGTGACCTATAGCACCTTGCCAATCTGGAATTTACAAACTAGAAGTGGTGAAATGGCATACCAGGCTTTATAGTTTGAGTACTCCACACTTTGGATCTCATCTGTGAAGCATGAAGGAACACCTTGAAAGTGGCAAGTCACAATTAACAGAGTTACTTTGCCCCTGGCAATAAGGGTACACTAAAGTTACACTGCTGTTGCTGTTGTGTATGTTCAAGTTGTTTCCGATTTATGGCAACCTGAAGGTGAACCTATCATGGGCTTTTCTTGGCAAGATTCGTTCAGAGGAAGTTTGCCATTGAGGCTGAAAGCGTATGACTTGCCCAAGGCTGAGTTGGGAATCGAACCCTGGTCTCTAGAGTTGTAGTATAGCCCCCAAACTACTATGACATTACAAAAGGGTTTTTTTTTTAAGTTAAAAATTACTGTCATTGAGGATTCCTAGGCACACCTGAAGGCATTTTGATAGAAATTTCCCATGTTTCTAACCATTCTCTTCTCAATCCTAAAGGTTGTTTAAAAGTTGTTTTTTAAAAAAAGAAATGCAACACATTACTTTAAAAAACATTTTAATGATGGATGATGTCATGCCCAGCCTGGAGGACGGCTGGGAGGACTCTGAAGATGAGCCAGAGCCCCTGGGACCTGAACCTGTAATTGGGGAGCCTGAGGCTGGCCCTAGCTCTGCTGGAGCAGACTCTGTGGCCTCTCCAGAAGTTCAGCAGCCAAGTCTGCCTGGAGCCGAGGCTGTGGACATAGAGGAGGATCTGAAAAGTATGCCTACCTTCAGGGAGTGTCGAGCCAAAAGAGAGAGCCTTTGGAGATCACGGAGAGTTTATCAGAAGCGTGTTTGTGATCAGACACACCTGAAGGCCTGCTACTTGCCTATTTAGGCAGCTGGAGCATGTGTGGCTCTTTGCCAGTGGTTATCTGCCTTTTCTATAGGAAAGACTCTGGCTCCTGTGGCTTCTTGGAACAAATCCTTGTTCCCTAGATTTCTGACTATCTTGATTATCTGGAAACCTTGACCTTGGACTGCCTTATCAGCCTGCCTATCAGATACCTTGAATCTCGGACTGTCTGACAACTCTTTTGGTAATCCTTCTGCTGATACTGCATTTATTTCAAATCTTTGTGCTTCCATTCTAGTCCAAGCAGTGTCTTACAATAAAGTCTGTAAAACAAAAACCACCCACCTTTAACCATAAAAGCAGGAAAATATCAAGGTTAAATTTTCTAACACCCCCCCCCCCAGTCCCAATATATTAAAAGCATTACAACAGTACCAACAGATCAAAGCAGGAACATGTACTTTCAGACTGGAATTCTTAAACACATAAGCCTCACTGTACACATTGGGACACATTTCTGAGTAGACGTAAGGGATTGTGCAGTGATAATGTTAAAAATGTCAGACAGGTCAGCCTACCACTCCAAAAGTGAAATCTATAGGGCTTTCCCCCATCTGAGTCCAGAATCCAGAAATTTGTGCAGAGATACCAAGGCTTGGATAATTCTGTAAGAGAGATTTTCATGCTGACATTTTACTTTGACAGTGGATGTAGCATTCACAAGCCTGGCCCAATATATTTTGCTGCCAGACATGAAGAACAAGGTGGTGCCTTTTCCATTCCATTTAGAATAACTGAACAGACTAGAAGTGGTGAGAGGACATCCTCTTCCACCGTACAAAGGTCATTGGGGGCGTAGAACACTTTTGCACTTTTGCTGTCAGCTTCAGCAGATATGCCAGCTGTGGCCCTACCTGGAGCCGGGAGATCTAGAAACAATGGTACATGCGCTGGTAATCTCTCGATTGGACTTCTGTGTTGCATTTTACATGGGGCTACCCTTGTACCTAGTTTGGAAACTCCAATTAATTTAAAACATGGCAGCCAGACTGGTCACTGGAAAATCTAGAGGCGACCACATAACAGCAATTTTAAAATCTCTCCACTGGCTGCCAATTAGTTTCTGGGAGCAGTACAAGGTGTTGATATTAACCTTTAAAGCCCTATATGTCTTATGCCCAGCTTGCTTGCGGGAGCGCCTTCTCCCATCTAATCCGCCCCACACACTCGGGTCCTCTGGGAGTAAGCTATTGCAGCCAAGGAAGGCTAGGCTTGCTGCAGTTACCGAGAGGACCTTCTCATAGGCTGCTCCTAAATTATGGAATGACCTACCAGAGGAGATCCATCATATTACAACCCTTGATGCCTTTAAGAAGGCTATCAAGATGGATATCTTCCAGCAGACCTTCCCTAACTGACAGACTGAACACCTCGTGATACAGATGTGACTGCCTGGCTTTCCCCATGCTGCCTCATTGTAATTATGTTTCATTCAGTTTAATTTTAATTTGTATGTATTTTATGATGCTATGTTAGTTTTAACTGGGGGTAAGGGAATTATGTTATTTTATTATGTTGTTTTATAGTTGTTATTATTGTTTTTACAATTGTTACCCACCTCGTTCCTTTGGGGAGAGGCGGGCTATAAATAAAAAGATTACTATTACTATTATTATCTCTTACAGCCTGCTACCTGAAGTCACTGCCTCATTCTGCCAAATAATAGAACCAGCCCTAACCATTCATTGATTTCCCAGGATTTCCCAGGACAGTTCCTTTCAGTATGTAATATCTTAGTCCTACACAGCACTGTTGCCTACATGGAGAAAGCTGAAAAGCTTGTAAGATGGAAGATCATGTTTAATACTTATAAGAGGAGCTCTAATTCATTACTAATAAAAGCTTTCATATGGTGTATAAGATATATATGATATATAAAGTATATTCTCAGTAATAACACTATTCCAGCAGAGGGCACTCCTCATCCACAGATGGCCATAAAGGGGTGGGGGAACCCAGTAGAATTTAACAGCCAACAAAGCTGTGCTATTCTGTTAATTCTATTGCAACTATTTAAAATTGATACTTTCTCCCCTCACATATAACTCACTTTTTGTTGTTCAAATAGAAAATATTTCTTCCATGGAATATGCATTGTGACTATTTATAGAAGTTAAAAAGCTTTAATGTGAAAGAAATATTTCAACCCCCCTAACAAACAAAAAACTCCAACAAACCAAAAAGAACTGCCTAAGTCCAACACTCAAACCACTTGGCCAGGCCAGTGTAATAATTGCCATAATTTATTTCCAATCCATTCTTGAAAGGACTATAGAACTGTATATTTAGTACAGTGGGCCCTTGGTATCTGCAGGAGATCCATTCCAGACCCCCCTCCCCCACCATGGATACTACAATCCTGTGAATGTTCAAGTCCCATTGTCCTTAATGGTGGTGCAGCCACACAGCTGTACCACTATTAGGGAGAATGGGAGAAAAGCCCCTCCCTCCCTATCTTCTTCCCTGGCTTGGCTTTGGAGGCTGAGTCTGCTGCCCAGTCAGCTGGGGCAGGGGCTTGGGTGTCGGAGACCCTGCCCCTAGGCCCAACATCTGGGACACAGCTCTGGGCTCCAAAACCCAAGACCCAGCCCTGGTCCTGGCTCCCTCAGAACTTGTTGGCCGGATGGAGCTGGGACTAGGGCGTGGGTCTCAGAGCCCAGAGGCTCTGTCTTGGGTGCTGAGCTGGGGACAGGGGCTCAGAGACTCATCTTGGCCCAGGCCCTAGCCCCAGCCCCAGCCGACTGGGTGTCAGGCTCCACCTCCAAAGCCAAGCCTGGGCAGAAGATGCAAAAGGAGGAGGGAGGAAAGGGCAGGAAGAGCAGAAAAGAGGAGGGGGCAAGGAATGTTTGTCGCCAACCTTGGCACCACTGTGTGCACATCACCATTGGGGACAACGAGGACCTAAAATCATAGAATCGTGAGTTGGAAGAGACCACAAGGGCCATCCAGTCCAACCCCCTGGCATGCAGGAAATCCCAATCAAAGCATCCCCGACAGATAGCCATCCAGCCTCTGCTTAAAGACCTCCAAAGAAGGAGACTCCACTACACGCCAAGGAAGTGTGTTCCATTGTCAAATAGCCCTTACTTTCAGGACGTTCCTCCTAATGTTGAGGTGGAATCTCTTTTCCTGCAGCTTGGATCCATTGTTCTGGGTCCTGTTCTCTGTAGCAGCAGAAAACAACCTTGCTCCCTTCTCAATATGACATCCCTTCAAATATTTAAACAGGGCTATCATATCACCTCTTAACCTTTTCTCCAGGCTAAACATCCCCAGCTCCCTAAGTCGTTCCTCATAGGACATGGTTTCCAGACCCTTCACCATTTTAGTTGCCCTCCTTTGGACACGCTCCAGTTTCTCAATGTCCTTTTTGAATTTTGGTGCCCAGAACTGGACACAATATTCCAGGTGGGGCCTGACCAAAGCAGAATATAGTGGCACTATTACTTCCCTTGATCTAGACACTATACTTTTATTGATGCAGCCGAAAATTGCATTGGCCTTTTTAGCTGCCGCATCACACTGTTGACTCATGTTCAACTTGTGGTCTACTTGGACTCCTAGATCCTTTTCACATGTAGTCTCATTCAGTCAGGTGTCCCCCATCCTATATCTGTGCATTTCATCTGTGCGGATGCTCAGATCTGTGGCTGGCAAGTCTGCAGATGAGGAGGGCCCACTGTAATATGCAATTTTTAAAGGACACAACTAGATGGCGTCAGAACTTTCCCCATTCCACTGTTCCCTGTTTCCCTTTCTATGTTGTCACCACAGACTCTAAGAGCCTGGACACATTACAAAAGTAAGATGAGAAGCAGTGAGATAGAGTCGCTTTCTATTTATCTCTCTGCATGTCCTCAAAGCACTTCTTTCTATCCTTGAAGGAGACAGTCATAAAAGTGTGCCTTTTGTCATACTTTAAAAATCCATTTGGCAAAAGACATACTTTTACAACCTCCTCCCTCTGGAGAAAGAACGGAAGAGCTATGTCACGCAGAGAGATAAACAGAAAGCCACTCTTTCTTGTTCCTCATGCCATACATTTGTAATGCAACAAGGTTCTAAGGCTTCAAGTGGGGATTTGTTTGTCTTCATAGAACAGAAGGAAACAATATGTTAGGAACTTGATCTTACAAAGGCTATTTCAAGGATGATTTTCTTTTTTCACCTCTGGGCTTCAGTCTGTACATGCATGTGTATGCTCTCTCACTGCAACTGGACAGACAGATGCCTTCATGAAGGTGGTATTTCCCTTGGTTACTTATTTTGGCTCTCTTTCCTTTTTAGCTCTTTTTTAAAATCACAATATCTTCTCTCCCTCGGTCTTTCTGTTTCTTTGTGTCTCAGCAGAGGCTGCATCTGCTGCTAAAAACACAAGCAAAGGTGATAGGGAGGCAAGGAAATAGTGGAAATAGTGTTTTTGTGATGGACACACTCGTTTTGCTATTCAGATAGATGCTCTTGTATGGCTGTCTTCCACTGCCCCCCTGCCAAGCCTTCTAGTGTGATATCTTATTTAACCGGACAGCTTGCTGCTTTTCTCCCACATTTTCCCATTCTATCATACAGTCTTGTGTGCTCTTTCTGTCTCTCATCTAGCTAAGCAAGCTCTTCTGCCTGTCTCCCCACCTGCTTTCCAAAATTTTTGTTGTAAACTATTTTTTTTCTCATCTTGAGTATTTTGTCAAGATAGGCTCTCAGCAGACAGGTGCTGCCAGAGGCCAAAAGAAGGGCAAATAACAGTGCTTGGCACATCCACACTGACTCTGTGAAGTGACAAATTCAGGCAGGGAAAATGTAGAGATTTCTCCACTCTTCATTAACAACTCTCCTTAAAAGAGATGTCCCCATCTTTGCTGATATGGTCCTTTGAAGTATTCAAGTTGCTTGACTGAAAGGCCAGTTCACGGGTGTGTGGAGAAAGAAAAACTAAACCTTAACCCTAGAGTGAGCAATTGCTTACTACAGCAATTGGTACCCAACTGACAAGCACATTTCACTGTCTAGATGATCTTATTGTAGCCATGCGTGCTTGCTTACAACAGGCAAGGAAAACGGCAGCTGTCTTCAAAAATACCGTACTGAGCATGTGTGAAAAGCAAAACAGAGACAAAAGGAGAGAGCAGATAAGGTTGCTTTAGCAGCTACCTGGGACATGTTGGGAAAAAAAAAACATAGCTCTATAAGTTCATGCATCAAAATGGAAATCTTAAGAATGGTGGAGACTGGTGAAACAAAAAGTTATCCCTGGATGCATTTTGGAGAAAGCCTTCAAGTAGTTTCTAGAAAGTGTGTGTGTGTGTGTGTGTGTGTGTGTGTGTGTGTGTAATTTTTATACAACATAATTGTTTCATTTTACATGTGCATATTATTGGTTTTGAATAAAAAGTTGGCTGAAACATGTTGGACTGTTTCTCTTCTTGTGATGTAAGAAATGATCTCTTTTCTTTTTGTGTTATCTCTGCCTCAGGTGCTAAATTTTCTGTTAAAGAAGTAGTGCTCAAGAACGCATCTGCTTTGTTAAATGAAGTGTACTCATTTCAACCATACAGTTCCTGGTTTTAACGAATGTCATATAATTAATTAGAATTAATTAAATAGCATTAATTATGAATTACATTACTTATATAACATAATACAATAATATTAGATTCCCCCCTAAAAATGGTGCAGAGCTTGAAAAATTCCATAAACCCAAAAGCAGCCCAGAGTTGCCCATTCCTAGTTTGTGAATTGTGGAAGAGTATATAGTGGCCTTGTATGTTTACTGTCATATAACTAGTAGTATAACCAGAGGGGGCTTGAATGAAGTCATCACTAGGCCCAGACAATCCCACTGACAGCCTTTCTTCCATCATGCTGTGAAATAGATATAAAAAACAGGCCATTATGTCATTAGAAATGCAATTGCTCTTCCATGTATGAAGCCAGTGATACATGCAAAATCAATTACATAAGCTTTCCTAATATCCCTTACTCAGGGCAAGCAGATTGGCAAATAAATAAAATTACTTCACATATGCTTCTCTCTATGCACAGATAAGCATCACTAAAAGGCCAGGGAGGTGAGAAAGTATCTCAAAGTGAGGGCGGGTGTGAAGCTTTTCGGGTGACAGAGTTTAAAATAATGAATTCTTACCTAAAGGGACTGGAGGCCATCTAAACAGAAGAGTTTGGGAACAAAGAACAACAACAATATTTGACCAAAGATGCTAAAGTTGTTAACCCAGAGAATATAGATTGTACGAAAGAAAAGAAAGGCCCATTCCATACAGTTTCCAAATTGACTTGCTTGTAAAAGGGGAACAATAGTTCCCAGAGCCATTTTTTAATTCTTTCCTTCAGCTGTCTTCAAATCTCTTTGAATTCCTGGGACAGCCATGGAACACTAGGCTGAAAAGGCATTCATAGGAAAATGCTGACCCCATACACTTTAGGGCACTGTAATCTAGTCTTACTTGAAACACCACAAATTCTACAGTGAAACTTGGTTTCAGGTTATTGATTTCTTTACACTGGGTTATGAGTGTGTTCCTTCTGTATTCATCCCAACATTAACCATTTAGAACCAGTTTTCTGTTAGACCAAATAAAGAACCATAGCTGATTTCAGCCAAGCTCCATAGAGGCTCTCATGTACTATAAAATCTCTTTATCTTTTTTCTTACAACGCTTTACTATGTATGAGCAATGCATAAACAGAACAAACTCCTTCTCAACACTGAAAACTTTAACTTGCTGTTCCCCACCACCAATTCCTATTTGATCCTAATCTATATGTTGGAAGCTCAAATTGTATGGTTAGTTGAACGTCAATTGTCCTTGTGTGCTTTCAAGTTGTTTCTGACTTATGGTGACCCTTGGTCGAACCCTATCATGGGTTGGGTTTTTTTGTGTGCAAGATTTATTCAGAGGGAGTTTGCTTTTGCCTTCCTCAGAGGCTGAGAGATTGTGACTTGTCCAAGGTTACCCAGTGGTTTTCTATGGCTGAGTGGGGATTCAAATCCTCATTTCCAGAGTCATAGTCCAATGCTAAATCACTGGCTCTCAATATCTTCTGACAAATGTGTCAAAAGGTTGGCTTGTACACCGTATTCAGCCTAATGATTTATAACTTCTTTTTGTAATACTGGACCCTGCTAATTAATATTCATTGAGAGAACTCTGAAGGGCTGTTTCTTTGAGCAGATATTTCTGATTTAAGATCTGTGAAAGTATAGGTCAAAACATGTGTAGTGTTCCATTTCATTTATTTCCCACAAAACTTTGTAAGCCACTGTTTAACACAAAGTACTCTGATAGTGGCTAACAAACGTCTTAAAAGTAATAAGTGCAATAAACTATAAGATTTTTTTTTTACAGTATGAGAGCAGCCAAACTGGGATTAAAACAGAATAGAAAAAAATCTGTGCTATTCCCTGAAATAAAATCACCAACTACAATGGAAGAAAACCATACACACATAGACAGCCTGAGACTAGTTTCTCTCTTGTCTAGATTTTTCCTCCCATGGCAGCTCCCTTCCTCAAAATAACCACATAACCTCAGCTGAATGAGATCCTACACCACTTCAGTGCAGTGTAAATATCTGCTGGCAGAGTTCCATTACCTAGCCCCTATGGTGAATACCAACATAGCACAACCATGGTGGATCAATGCTCAATGTGCATAGCTAATAACCCATTGCAAAATGGACATGCACAATGGAAACAGCAATGCATAGAAGCATTGCACATTTATAGGCTACTCTGTGTACTTCAGTGAGTTATTGCATGTGTATATGAGTTATTGCATGTCCCATATGCATTGCTCCATTTTGGATGCCATCTGTTGAATATGACCATTACATCAAACCCACCTCCAACATTGCATATGCATAATACAACTTGTGTCTTCGTATGCTACATAGGATATTGCCCCTTATGTCATATTTTTCTGCCTTTTAAAGACCTTTCTATTGAGAACAATGGTGTGGGAAATTCAACCTGTAGCAGACATTGTGAGTGGGTGGGTGTGAGTGTGTGTAAAACATTTTAGGGGGAAATCAGTGGGGGATCAACAGCCTTCCAATGTTTCCTGTGCATACCTATGGCTTCCAAACCTCCAACAGTCACCTACCTACATCTTCCTGCTTTAAAAAGATGTTTATTGGCTGTCGGCTGATTTCTTTCTGCATTGTTGAATGGTTTTCTGTTGCTCCTCTCTTCTCTAACCTCAAAGACAACTGGCTATTTTGTTGTATTTAATGAACTTGTTTAATTCTATTGGATTCTATAAATTACATGTCAAAATATATGAATATAGTGAATCTATGAATAGATATTTTATCTGTTCCACGATCTACTGAACTGTACCAAATCACTGTACACAAGAAGAGCATGGAGAACTAGGACCATGCAGAAGTAACAAAAGAATCAGCTGAAATAGCAAACTCCTGACAGAAATGCCCCTGCTGTGAGGGAAGGAGGAACATGTAATATCATACCAGCTGTGCTTTTTCCCTTATATAAAGGTACTGACACAATGGATCTAGCTGTGGTATATCTGTGCAATCTTAAAGGAGAGAACTGTGGTAGTGGTACCAGTAGCAGACTGTTAGACATGGAAGAATGTACAGAGAGGTTTGATAACCTAAGCTTTTGCACATACTTGTTATAGTGTTTCTGTATCAGTTTCACTCTGATGATTTTCCACAGAGAATCCTGGGAACGGAAAGGCTGCTGAGACTTCTTTGGTAAAGATTCCTATCCCACAGAGACTTGGGTTTGCTTGGCTCTAAGAAGAATAAGTTCTGAACTTGTTTAAATATATAATTCGTCTTAAACTCAAAGGTGGGCAACTGTGGCTTTAGATGACTTTGACTGTCCCTGCTGTTAGCCCTAAACAGCATAGCTAAGCTTAAGGGATATTGGGAATTTTGGAGGGCCAGAGATGATCACTTTTGCCTTAAAGTGGATAGTTTTCAAGACATTTGGGGAAATATTCTGTTGAAATGAATAAGGATTTGGGGTGCCATAGTATCCTGTTACTATGAACCTGCTGTAAATTGGACATTATGAAGGTACCTATTTTAAACTTTTTTCTAGCATCCCAAGAGGGTCTGTACTGTTTTGAGTGCCAGCTCTGCCTTTCCCCCCGCAGGTCATACAGAATGCAGAGCACCTTAGGGACAAATGATTGCTCTTAAACAAATAACAACACCCAGCTGACTTCATTGCACTTGGGATTTTGAATGCAACTATGTCCAGCTACAGAATATCAGTCAGGAGTCAGTAGTGCTTTGAAAAAAACATGTCAGTTTTCATTATTGCTCTTACAAATTCAAGAGTACAGTCAAGGTTAGATAATGTTCAGAAGTTAATCCCATCCTGGAACATTCCTTGCCATTGCCATGGCAAGCCTCAAAATGGCCTTGGAAATGCATTTGCAGTAAAATAATAGGAAAGATCAAGATGACAATTTGTTTTGCACGAAACTGAAGCATTTGGAAAACTTACTTTGTAGTCCCCAAAAGTAACTTTTCCAACTTCTGTGAAACAGACAATACAAGCTAGTTAGAGAGCTTGGGATATGAATATAATGACACTTTTCATGCTATGATTCCACTAATACAATGATTCCACTGCAAATGGCATGGCAGCATCCTGTAGATTGCTGGGGTTTGTAATTTGTTGATGTCTTAGAGCCGTCAGGCTGAGAATTCAAAAAGTGTGTGTTTATGTGACTTCAAGTTGTCTGTTGACTTATGGTGACCCCATGAATTTCATACGGAAGTTATATGTAGGCAAGGAATACTCAAGAGGTAGTTTTTCCAGTTCCTTCCTCTGAAATGTAGCCTACAGCACCTAGTCTTTATTGCAGCCTTCCATCCAAATTCTAACCAGGTCTAGTCCTGCTTAGCATCCAAGATCAGCCAGGATCTGGTACCTTTCTAAATATCCCTCCCCCAACTATAAATCCCAGGTTTCCGTGGGATGTTGGCATGGAATATAGAGCTGTAACTGTGTAATGAAAAGGCTCCATCTGCCACCAAATAGCCATCAAGATTATGATTAACACTGCCTGAATCCATTGAAGTTGGCACTGGAAATGCCTGTGTAGCTGTTTTGCTACCTTACCCCTGCTAATGTTTCTTCTTTCAACCCAAAGCTTTGAGCTAATGGGGGAAATAAGAGATGATATCCTTTAGCTTCATTAAATGTTGTCAACAGACATTTCCAAATGATTGCCAGAATGCTACAAATAAGAATACGGCACAGGTGTATATGCCAATCATATTTAGAAAAATTTAAAGACACAAACTGCAGTTTTTTTAGCTTTTTTCTCTGTACGGCAATACCTTTCCTGCATCCTGATTTTTCTTTGATGGAACTATATTTCAGACTTGGCATTTGGCATTTGACTGTTTGTAAAGTCGAAGGCTTTCACGACCGGCATTCATAGGTTTTGTGGTTTTTTTGGGCTAGGAGCCCATGTTCTAGAAGAGCTTATTTCTGATGTTTCTCCAGCAGCTGTGGCTGGTATCTTCAGAGAGGATTTGACTGTTTTCTTGAGAAGATGGGGGAAGATAACTAATCTGTAGGTCCGAAAAACTATGATTTTTCTAGGGAAGTCTTTTATCTGATTGTTTATAAACTTGCATGCTGCCTCCTAGGACCAACCTTCCCAAGGTGCTTCATGTCAAAGTAAAAGCAATAGCCAAACTCCTAGATCAGAAAGTTTTAAAATAAAGTATTGTTACAACCCCTTTCACCGTGAAACAATATAATAGTATATAAGTAACTCAGAGCAATTAATACCCTACAATGATAGGTATAAAAACCCACATGGAAGATATGTGAGCTTGAACTGACTGCCTTCTCATTTCAAACCACCTCCCAACTATAACATAATTATAATAGTTGCATTGATGCAATAATCCTGAGTTGCAAATTGCTGGTAAGAACAAGAAATCTCACAGGGCTTTCAACCATGGCCCACACTACTCAAATGCAGCCACAGATGTCATAGCCACAAGAGTGGAAGAAACAGTGACATGATCCAAGATATAGTGGCTGAGAGCCTACATCTCTGTGTTGTTCCATGTCCTCCTACATTGTGGCAGCTGTTAAGCCCTGGGAAGGGCTTCTGCAGCTAACATTTGCAGTCCTTGGCAGCAGGAAGGGGACAACTACTCCAAGAAAACACAAACTACCACTTTGGATAAAAGAAGACACAACTTTGTATTGGTTACTGCTAGTAATAAGCTGGTTTTTAATAGCACCAGATGAAGAGATCAGGCAATCTTCCTTTTGGCTGACCAAAATAATTGCCTATATAGCCTGACTGCTGTCAGAAACCTGGGGTGTCAGAACTAAAAATCCATCTGGGCGAAAACCATTGTGTGATTCCTTTGACACCTGGTATGAAGCCAGGCCAAGCTTTGCAAACCACGTGGATCCCTGACAGCCCCGATTCCAAGGTCCTTGAGAGGTGGCTTCCAGTCAGCCCTGAGTAATGAGTGCCCAGGACCACTCCTGGCACCATGACCAAACTGCGAAGTTGTGACAAATATTAACAAGGATAGGAATCCTATTGGGCAGTTATGGATATGTAATGGCTGGGCTAGCTATTGGCCAGCTATCGCTAAAGAGAACGGCTCCCACTTTGCTACTGTATCTACCATAGTTATGGAGCTACACAGTAAATTCCTATCCAATTGCTCCTGTCCCTACTTACTAGGAAGCCGATCTTGCAATCAGTGGGTGTCTATCTCCTTTTTACTCAGGAAGCAGCTGATCAACATTCTCACATCCTCCTGTGAATGATGTCCATCACAATAGGAAGAACTGGGATTTGTTGTTGTTGTGTGCCTTCAAGTTGTTTCTGACTTATGGTGTCCATAAGGTGAACCTATCATGGGGTTTTCTGTGGCTAAAAGTGTGTGACTTGCCCAGTGTCACACAGTGGGTTTCCATGGCTAAGCAGAGATTCTAACACTGAAATGTACAATCCAATGTTGGGACATGAGAATGCTGGGACAAATTTTCTTTCCTTTTGCCATTCAGTCAGAGTTTTCCCTTCAGTGAATTCTTTGGGTAATGTACAATATGTTTAAAATTGACTTGAAGAATAAGAACATGATTTCCCCCCCAATAATTATCTGTATGATGCAGATCTTAATTTTAAAAATGCTGTTAGTTCGAATAGTTTTCCCTGATGCAAATGTCAGCAGGGAAATGAGATCATATTTCTGGCTGAATGTGGAAAGATATGTGCAATACTAACTAAAATCTTCAATATTATGATTTTGCAACAGAGAATAACTTAGGTGTCACTGACTGATTGTATAGAAAGGATGACAGATCTTACTATACTTACTGTAATGTTACAAAAATTAAATGCATTATAGATGGATTGATGTTTAAATAGATAATAAAAAGGAAAGAATACACTGAAAAACACACTAGCATAGGAAATATATTTCCTTCTGCTGGAGAAATCACTATTTCCAGGCTTTTTGAAGAGCCAGATGTGCTTTTGTGCAATGCCATTTAAGCTATTTTGTGGCCTCAGAAATATCTGACAATATGAGATACATATGCCCCTAATTGGGCATGACTAATGGATGATGGCTACTTGGAACGAGAAAGCAAAATTCAATTACTCCATATTTGTGGCTAACAAACAAATTTTTCAAACATTGTCCTGGTAGTGTGGGAGGAAAGAGTAGAATTTAAATCTATTTAGTGACTGCTTATATATCATTGGTTGCTCCCTAAATAAGGTTATAAGAAATTATACACACTTACAGAACCTAGGTGAATATCCGGATGTTGCCAGAGAAATATGCTATTAAGAACAGACATGTTCTGTAAGAAGCCCTGATACTGCAGTTATGAAGAGATGGGCAGTGGCTCAGGTTGAACTTATTGATCAGCAGATATATTGTTGTCACCTGTCATCCTGATTGCCTCTGAGCTTTGTCGCAATCCTCTCCTCATTGTGGCAGAGGGAATGAATTTTCCCAGAAGCAGTGGCCTGTATCAAGGACAAGTGTGCTTCAATGACTGGGAAGCACATTTTCATCTGTGCTTTTTAAAAAGTGATCTCCAGTGATCTTAGGAACTGTGGAAGGGGGCAAGGACTACATAAGATCCCTGCCAGGGCTCCATGTGGTTCGCAAGACACAAATTCCCATCCCTGCCTAAATCCAATTGTTATTTAAGTAGAGTAGACCCAGTGAATAAGTGGGAGCCTGGTAAATGGAATAATATTTGAATTTAGGCCGACTATATTGTTGTGATTTTTCTGTTATTATGCAAAGTGTTTTGGTTTTGAATGGGCAAATAAGACCTATAAACTTTAGTAAAGACCTTCTCCTGGTGGTCAGTATCATTTGTCAGTATGGATGAGCACAATTCTCTGCATTTTTTTTATTCTTGGGATTATCATAGTGATTTCTCACTTTTCAGAATTTTATACCTCACTATTGGGTGTAGTAGAACATGAAAGACAAAGTAAAAACAAACCAACCAAAACCAAAACAAAATCCAAAGCATGGCCACTATTCTTTATAAAACATTGCAAAACTGATTAGGTGATTGATCTGCTAAGTCATGTTCACGAATTTCTTCATTGTACTGATTTGTTGATGATGGGTGTTATGAATGCAGTGAAGCATCTCTAACCAGAATGACTTCCTGTACTCTTTCTCTTCTTTCAAACCTCATTATCACTTTGAATTTACTGTTCTTGGATTTATAGTCAAATATTTGTTTGAGGAAAAAGGTAGAGAAACAGAGAAATATGCATTTAATTTGTTTAAAAAGATGTTTGCCATGTCTTTCATTACTAGAATTTCTTGGTTGCTTTCCAGTCTTATGGCACTTTAATGCTACTATTTTATGTGCACTGTGGGCAAAATATAGTCCTTAGGGGTCACTGGTGTGTTTATCTCAGCACTTCTCAACCAGCTTCAGGAGGGCTACCCTTTACCATTTCTATTATATTTACTTTAAAGAAAGTACAATTTAACACACTAGAGTTTACTTCTGAGTAGATATGTTTAGGATAGTGCTATAAGTGCATTTATAAGCATATTAAAATTAGCTACCTCCATAGATAAACTAACTAAAACACAATTAGATCAAAATTATAATTTTAATGAGGTGTTGACTCAATTTTAAGATGGCTAGTACCTTAAAACAAAAATAAGATAACAAAGGTATGTTCACCGAAACAGTCATCCATCTTACATTATCTTGATCCTTGATTCACATCACCCAAGGAGACTTTCTGCTGTGCTTTCTGTAACCGGACTTGTTTATCTCTGATTGGCCTTTTTAGTCATCAACGCGCTTGTAGAAAGCGCGGGATGAGTCCTTCCTTGATCTTCATTCGTGAAGAAAAGCCAGAGAGAGAGAGTACCTTAAAACAAAAATAAAATAACAAAAGTATTTTCACCAAAACAGTCATCCATTTTACATTATCTTGATCCTTGATTCACATCTTAATCATCTCTTTTCTTCAAACTATGGGTCATAGTTTTCTGGTTAGGATTCTAACCCAGCTGTGAATAATGCTCATGTATACAGGGCTCCCCCGGGTTACGAATTTAATTCGTTCCGCGGCGCCATTCGTAACCCGAAAAGCATTCGCAAGCCGAAGCCCCATAGGCGCTAATAGCGAAAGCCGCGATTTGGTGCGAAAAAGCGCCGAAAAGCACCAAAAATTTTTTCGTAACCTGAAATAACCTTCGTAACCCGGAACAATTATTTTTAATGGATTTTTTTCGTAACCCGGAAATTTCGTAACGCGGCGCATTTGTATCCCGGGGTACCAGTGTACATCTTCTTCATACCCTCTCTAGAATCCTGGGATAAGTTTCCTTCAGAAGAATATATTAATTGGCATTGATTCGGTGCCCTCCTGAATAAGCTACAGATAAATTAAATATTTGTCTTGTGAAAATCCACTTGGCTCTTTATTAGTTACTTCTAGTTCCTCACTCCTTACACCAGAGCTGTAAAATAGGTCAAGTTGTGAGCAAATGACTGCCTTGAGGTTACTCAGTGAATTTTATGGCTCAGGGCAAACATCAGTGTCAGTCTCCAAAGTCACAGTCCAACACTGCACCATGTTGTTTCACTTAAGCCTCATATTTTGCTTCATTTGATAAGTTGTTTAGTTGTTATGTGGAAGTAGCTTCTTTAATGCTTCATCCTGGGCATCTGCAATGTTTAGCTTTTACAGCAGCTATGAAAATGGAAAACAATACAACTTTGTTCAGTTGTTCATTGCTGATTTGGTTGACAGTAGTAGGTTTTCATAAGCTTTGAGAAGACATGGTACACAAGAAACCATTTTCAGAACTCAAATGATTTATTTCCTTCCTTCCTTCCTTCCTTCCTTCCTTCCTTCCTTCCTTCCTTTTCAAATGACAAGCCATTTACCTTTACCCAGCTGGGGAAATATTTTACATTCCATTTTATTTCCTAGCATAAAGCAGAAACGTTCTGTTTTGATTTCTCCTCCCACAATGACTAGAAACCTATTCACAAGATTTCCATTGTGCTTTGTGCCTCACAAGTTCTGTTTCCAGCTGACAAACATTATTTCTCTTGAATTACAGGCTGTTATGTGAGCATGAGATGGGAGACTCTTCCATTAGCAAGACACCTCTTCAGTGAGGATTTGTGGAATCTGTCTATTCTGTGAAACTATTTGTATTAGTTACCAGACATGCTCTCAGAACATATGTATGGATTTATACATGTTTTGAGTACAAATGTCTATCAGGGATCTTGTAACATTGGCCAATAATGTGTATCAAGCAAATTTGACTCAAAAAACCCACATTCACAAATAACTCTTTTAAAAGGGGAATTTTACTGAACATATTGCAATCAAGATATAGACAATATTTGTAATGGGGAATAGAAAATGTTATAGTGGGGATTCACAAATGGCAATGGTACAGGCAGAATAGCAAACATGCAAGACTGTAAGGGTTTGTAATTAAAAGCAGTTTGAAGCTGTAGTGGCTGTTAAGAGGTGGGAGAGGTGAGAAAGAAAGGCTCAAAAGTAAGGGCTGTATAACACACACCCCCAAAACACACAGAGCAGAGAAAGAGGGGGCAGTTTGAGGAATTGCAGGCAAAATACTTCCTAAAAGATAAAAAACTTTTGTTTGCTTGCTGTTTTCCCTCCTGCTCAAAACTATTAAATGCCTTAATCTATTCTGTTTTGCAACTTTAAAAAAATACTTAAAAATACCACTATATGGGCTTCTTCTTCAGCCAATCCCAGTCAATTCAGAACCACGATGTTGCAACACACAATCACATCTGACTCTATACATTAGAATGTCTCCAAAGTGATGGTAGAATAGATTGTCCTCACTTCAGACTGGCTTCCTGATTGTCCTATAAGATGATCTCACAGTGATTAGATTGATAATCACTAGATAAGGGCAATGTTTCTTCCATTCACTTTAACAATCATTTCAGCAAAGACCACAGTGTTTTCCACTCCATACATAATCTAATTTTAGGGAATCCTATTTCCTTTGGGAGTGACACAGAAACAGGGTTCTGAATGGTCTGGTGGTTCAACCACAGCTCTTTATAGTCAATCATAAACAGAATTTGATGTAACATGAATACAGTCTGCCTTTCATTTACACGGGGGATCCATTCCAGATCCCACCTGCATAAAAGGAATTCCGCCTATGCTTGAGTCCCATTTAAATGAATGGGGCTCATGCACAGAGTGGTGTGGTGGCACGCGCACACTACGGGCATGTGCCCATTGTCCCTTAGGGGATGCACCACCCCTTCTCCCAGCGTGGCTTTCACATAAGGCACACTGGTATATGACGCGGGCACACACTATAATAGTTGCCCAACAAAAAACCATATAGCAATTTAAATGCACGTCTGTCATTCAAATGCATGTACGTTTGGACATTTGCACAAGTCAAAGATATTGTTCAGATAGATTTTAAGGAAATTATTTTTATTATTATAGTTTATTTCTATAGCGCTGTAAATGTACACATATAAACAATCAAATCAATAAAAATATAAAACCTGCCAATGGTGTACAATCTTCAAAATACATATAAAGAATAGGTAGTAATATAAAATAGAATTAGTTAAAAAAGCAGCAACAATTAAAACATCAACATCCACTTTCTAATCAAATATCAAAAAATATTAGTTATCTGAACATGATAATCAGCAATTAGAAAATCTGTATAATTACATGACAATTGGATACCCAATTATAGTGACCATGTCAATGTGATCAACAAACGTGTACATAAAGCTACATACTTTTCATGCAGAAAAGCTGTACTTAAATGCTGGATGCTTACAGTTGCTAAGAGATGTCAGTTCAGCATTTGGAAATGACAGAACTTATTAATATATCTTTTTTAAAAAAAAAAACAACTAAAAAAAATCCCTTCTGCTCCCATAAATTTAATCTGCAATAATAATTCCTGATCTACTTTCTCTTCGTGGTCTCAGTGTATAAAAGCAACTCTTTCCTACCTCTGTGAAGATAGTTGCAGACAAGAGGAAAGTGAATTTAATGTGCAAGTGGGTTAGATGAAAATACATTTCGCATTTCACACAGAATACCTAAATTAAAGGCCGACCTGAGAGGACAGATAGCAATTTTTCAATTATATGACAAATATGCTATTTTTGATAGTCTTGTCAGGAAAAAAATGGTGCAGCTGGGAATACCAAGCTGTTTAGTAAAGCAAGATCAACATTTCCATTAAAGCATGTGATCCATAATTACCTCCTCATCTTTTACTGCTCTAGGTATTTTGATTGTACAGTTTGCCCGTGCCATAATTGCACTTGCCATACGGTGCTTTGAGCATATGCATACAGCAAGCCTGGAGGGACAAAATGGCATGTGAGGCTGCACTGCATGCCGCCTGTGGTAGCGTACATCCATTATTTTCAATGGGGGTGGGTGTCCGGAATGGATCCCCCATGTATGGGAAGGACCCACTGTATGTGTTGCTGTGTTTCTTAAGAGCATACTTTTCTTATAAGAAAAGAAGTTGGATATTTGCATTAACACTCATCTCAAAAAGGATGTCTACTTCTTGTTAATTGAGCTAGTTATTTACTTCGAAAAGCCATTTCATCAATGATGCAAGCCACAAATCAAAATGCTGTGTCACCTCTTACATTATTCAGACAACTTTAAATGAAAAATATTGAAATGATGTTTGTGAACTTTATTACTGAAAGTGACAAGTTAATACAAGAGCGATGGCACGGATCTTCTAGAGAGGATTTATTGTGCCTTTAGTAATATATGTATGTGTAATATATATGTATATATGTGTATATATATATATATACACACACAGTCTACCCCCTTTCCAGAATTCATGCTTGAGCAGTATACATTATTTAAGATGTTATATTGAAGTTGACATGAAGTGTCAACAGCTCATGTTTGCTGCATATTGTATAATATATTCAAATAAAAGGAACACTGTTTGGCAAGAGGACATTTTTCTTTCTTTGTTTAAAATTACATTAAAAATTGAACATTTCAAACAGCGCAACTAAAAGATCCCTTGACCCATATGAGCATGCTATTCTAATTTGAAGTAAACAAAGACAGAATTGAAAGCTGGCATCGCAACATTTCTTTTGAAGCAAGGGGCATTAACTTACATCACGTCTTTTAACAACTTGACATATGTTTTAAAAATATTCATGTCCATTTCCCCATTTTATAGGGTTTTAATTTTAAAAAAAATTCTTTGAGTAGGATAGATTTAAGAACAATCTGATGCAGCAGTATTGGTATTTTATAAAACTCTGCTTCATTCATCTTAAATTAGAAATAGAACTCTTACCTGTTGTTGCATTCCCTCTTTCTTTAAGTACTTGATAGTTCAGAACAAAGATGACATTGGCCTGAAACAGATGGGCCAAAAGGACTCCAGTAGGACTGCTATAGTGCTGTTTGTGCTGGGGTCACAGACACAGTTTTTCTAACGGAGACTCTCTCTTAATGGGACTGGGCTTCCTTCCTGAGTTATCTCAACTACTGTCACAAGATGTAGTGATGGTTGCTACCTCAGATGGCTTCAAAAGAGGATTAGATGAACACATGGAGGTTAGCATCCATCAATGGCTGGTAATAAGAGTGACTGACTGTATATCACTTCCAATATCAGAGGCAGTATGACTGTATATGAATACCTATGACAGTTGCACTCATAACCTGGGAGCAGACTTCCTATAGGAAGGCAATTGGTAACTGGGGGCTTGTTGAAAAAGTAATGCCACACACACCGCACACATTGAGGTGAGATTGGCTTATCCAACCACACATTCCCCACTTTCAAACTCACTTTGAGGGGCATGGTCGACATCTCCATTCTTTTGCATCTTTTTGGTTACACAGCCATGTCGGCTCCACCATTTTCCCCTTTTCAGCATGCATAAAACTCTTTACTAATAGTTGTTATTGTTTGCCTGTCAATCTAACAACTCCATCCAATTTCCTCCTTAATATAGCATGCTTAACATAACATTCTTAATATAACAGTGTCCCACTGAGTAAGTGAAGAGCCAGCAAATGAGTGCCCTCTCCCTCTTCCTTCTCCACTGTCTGATTCCCCCATCAGCCTTGTGTTGACGTTTGTTCTGCTTCAGTGAATGATGTGTTGACCTCTGAATACACCCATCCAGTGAAATAAATAATAATAATAATAATAAATTTTTTATTTGTATACCGCCCTTCCAAAGATCAGGGCGGTGAACAACACAATAAAATCAATACATCAAGATATACATATTAAAAACAAATTAAAAACCCATCAGCCAACCAACTTGTCAACAAAAGAGGGAGGAAGGCGAATTGGAGCTTCATTCGGGGAATGCAGCTTGAAATAAGAAGGTTTTTAAATCCCTTCTAAACTGAGCCAGGGAGGTGGCCGAGCGGAGCTCTGTAGGCAGCATGTTCCAAAGGGCCGGGGCGACGATGGAATACGTCGTCCTCATTGTGGAGGTAAGTCTGGCCCCTGGAACCCTAAGTAATTGCTGCCCAGACGTTCTGAGGGTGCGGGGCGGAATGTATGGGGAGAGGCGGTCATTCAGGTATCCTGGGCCCAAGCCATGTAGGGCTTTATAGGTAATCACCAACACCTTATACTGTGCCCGGAAGCGGATAGGCAGCCAATGCAGGTCTCTTAGCACAGGTGTAATATGGCTGGCCCTGGAGGTACCAGTGACCAGTCTGGCTGCCATATTCTGTACCAGCTGTAGCTTCCGGGTATGGTATAAGGGTTGCTCCATGTAGAGCGCATTGCAGAAATCCAATCTAGAGGTTACCAGAGCATGTACCACCGTTTCAAGGTCCCTCTGGGCCAGGTATGGGCGCAGCTGGCGAATAAGCCGAAGCTGATAACAGGTGCTCTTGACCGTCGCACTCACCTGAGAAATACACAAAGAATGGTGACACACACCACACTTGCTGGAACCAGCCAGTTCCCCTGGCTCTACACTGATGCTGCCTCTGAGCTCTGGCCACTCACAGGATCATCTGGGTTTTCCAGAAAAATGTGGGGTAAAAAATGAATCTTTTAAAAACAGATTAAAGCCTTCAGGTACTAAAAAGATCTGCATTCCCTGTGAATAGTCAAGAACATCATGTGCGCGGCTTGTGGCACCTGTGAGGTGAGTATTTTTTTGGGGGGGGGGCAGTGTAGACAAGCCCTAAGTGAACAGATTGTTGGATTTCATAGGTGTTTGGACTGAGCCACAGTAATTCTTATCACAAGATCTTACAACAAGTCACCCCATTGCCAAGTAGGGCTGCCAAGTCAGGACTATCCTAGGCCCTGAGATTTCAGCACCAAAAACCCTAAAGAAGATTCCTCACAGGGGCAGGTCCTGATGATCTTTGAAGGGCAATATTAGAAGGGGCAGCCTCTGGTGATGCCATTAAGCATGTTATATTAAGAATCATCCACAGAGTTATGCACAAACTATGCCATTCCAATATAAAACACCAAGTGGAACAAATGAGGAAAAGATATCTACACTCTTTAAGGCAGAACTCTCATCTCAAGATTCCTCTCACTTTCCCTGAGGACCTTAGCAGAAGGACCAGGACCTCAAAAAGTACACTTTATGTTGTGCTGGGAAGAAGCACAAAAGATTCCACAAAATGTGCCATTTTCTTCCCTCGTGGTGTGGCTCCCATCCCTACACATATAGTGAACCTCATTTGTTACTTCTAAGCTGTCCCTCCAGTTAACATTTACTGTGTTTTGGGCATTACATTAGTGTCAAAAGGTTGTATAAGTGGTTGTACTTTCTCGTAGGCTGTGTAAGTGCAGTTTCTAGTGTGGCCAATTCTTCCATAAGTAGATACACAACTCTCTCACTTTTCACTTGACAGTGGGGAGCTAATTGACTGTTGTACAACAAGTGAGGTCAGGGTCTTGGCATACTTTGTGCAGCTGAGGGATCCAGGATAACAACATTGGTATACATTCATACTATGATGAATGTGTAGAGAATAATAGCCTAAGCCTTAAGAGAATGAAGTCTCTGTCAGGATGTAGTCCCTGTCAACAGATCTGACAGTTTCCCAAACTGAGATGTAAATCTTTGTAACTTTCATTCTTGTAGGGAAGAATGAACAATTTCCCCCCTTTTATCACCCCATTTGGAGAAAGTCACTGAAGAATGTACAGTTTTTGAAAACTATTATAGTTTGGAATAATTGCACATTTTTGGTGCAAAACCCAAAGTTTTCTGCACAAAAACTCGTATTCATTGTTCACACAGAGTAAATCTTGGATTATGAAGATTTGGACACAACAAGGATTCTCCTCATCACATATTTCTGTCTCACCATTTTTGACCCCATTTGATATCTCTTCAAATATTCTTGCCATCCCTATTCCCAAATACCCAGGAGAACACTGTTCTTTGATACACATTTATTCACTTCTAAAACTGATTTAGTGTAGATTTTAAAATGCTGATAAAACTCTCCTAAATATCTTTAGTTCTTTTAGATTTTGTTTTCTTTGGATTCTAGGACTGTTAATAATCCTATGGGTTCTGCTGAAACAGCAACTACTGTTTTAAAATCTTTATCTATAAACCTGAGCATTGTATTGTAAACCAAATAGTCTGTTTGTCTGTCCATCCATCCTGTCATTTATCCTTCCTTCCCTTCCCTCCTTCCTTTGGAAAGCTTTCCAGATTATAAAAGTTTTGATAGCACGTAACAAAATTTATCTTCAGTCGATGTGAAGATTTTAGTTTATTTTAATTTCAGACACCAGATGGCACTATTGCTGCTTCTCCAAATAGTTCTTTCCTTTTTGTTCTGCTAGGTATAAGAAAAGAAAAAAAAAGAAGAAAGCATACTTATGATTTGGTTCTAAGAATAAGCATCAATTTTTTGTTTATTTAATGATCTCAGCTTTCTAGTATTAAAAGACAAACTGAGCATTTGGCATTTAATTGATTATTAATAGATTAATCAATCTGCAAGAATGAGATGATTACTAAACACTGACTTCTCTCATTAACTGATGGTCCTTTTTTGCAACAGAATGTTGCATTTCTTCTCTATATCAGTTTTCTTTTTCAGTTATTAATCAATACATCCGTTTTAGTGATTCACTGTACATATCTCAGCTTCAGGTCAAGTCTCTCTGATGAGTCACAATATCTGTTCAGAGAATTATGAACATCAAGGATTATCTTCCACAGAACGTCTTATCAACAATATCTATATTAGAGGGCATCCCTGAGGAGAATCTACGTATCTAATATAAGGAACTGTTCAGAACCCCTGGAGATATTTTCAGTAAATCAAATTCAGTAGAGTCACAGTGGTTTCAGGAAACGGAGAGGTAGGGGGAAAGAACAATTATTTTGCAATTTGCTTTCAAATATATGGTAGCTGGTGCCTGTACAATTATGGTAGAAAATCCTATTCCAGGTGAATGGGTAAAACAAACTCTTGCTAGGAAGATAGTACAGTTGGGGGACAAATTAATTTGCTTTGCATTTTAATGCAAAGTATTTATTCATTTATCCTGTCTTTTCCTCAGCAGTGGGACCCAAGGCAGTGTGTAAATAAGACAGATAACAATGAAACCAAGCAAAAGGTTGTTGTTAAAACATCTTGTTGTTGCTGAATCCCTTCAAGTCATTTCTGACTTACGACGACCCTAAGGTAAACCTATCATAGGGCTTTCTTGGCAGGTTTGTTCAGAAAGGGTTTTCCATTGCCATCCTCTGAGGCTGAGAGGGTGTAACTCACTCATGGTCACCCAGTGGGTTTGCATAGCCAAGCTAGGATTCAAACCCTGGTCTCCAAAGTCGTAGTCCAACTCTCAAACCACTACACCTTAAAGTGGCTTCCTAGATAATATATTTGTTGTTAATGACCCAGAGGCTTGCCTTTTTGTTTAAACCAGTTGATAAGTTATGAGGATATTATGGTGGTGCTAGCATCCTTATTTGTAACAGGTGGAAGGTGACAGTGGAGATGGGGATATCTATGTCAGAAACACACAAAGCTGAAACATGACATTTACTGTTGTTATTTGCTACCAAGTTAGCTTTGACTTACGGCATATCTATCAACGAGAGATCTCCATGAATCCTTGTCATCAACAGCCTTGTTCAGGTCTTGCAGACTTTGGGCTGTGGCTCAGTTGCATCATTAGGGTTGGTGTCACCCCCACTGACCTCTTCCCATACCACACTGTACTGAACACTTAGTAATGTTTTTTGTACTGCTGTGACTTCCTTTATTAAAAATCATCCCATCTGTAAAGAATGCTTATTTTCCTGTTGCCTGACACTTAAAAAAAGAATTATCATCTTTTTTTGATGAGCCATATCATCTTGTGTATAAGAGCCTCAGTTTAACCATTTTGGCTTCTATGAAATGTTCAGGGCTGATTTGCTGTAGGACTCGTATTTGTCTTTTTGGCAGTTCATAGTACCTATACTATTCTCTCCCAGCATGACATTCCTGATTGAAATTTAACATTTGGTAGGGGCTACTAATGTCAAAAGGGATCTCTACTCAGTCAACAAACATATGCTTCCATGTTACTGACTAAACTAGTTTCCAGGGTATAAGTAGGGCTGGCAGATCTTAAATTTTGTAATCTCACAATGTAGTCTATTATTTCATTGGTTACCTTTAAAAAAAAGAAATTTCAGACTGGGAGACTCTTCCTTCCCAGGGAAACTGGCTTTGAAAAGCATGAAAGGAACTTACTGCTACATGAGAGAAATGAAGTATGCTGTGAAAGGAGCAAAAAGAAAATATAGGAATACCACACATTTCAAATGTTACCCGGCTGCATCCATACTGCACCAATAATCCAGTTTGGCACTGCTTTAATTGCCATGGCTCAATGCTAGGGAATTCTGGGAACTGTAGTTTAGTGAGACATTTAGACCTTTCTTTTAGAGAGCTCTAGTGTCACAACAAACTACTGTTCTCAGAATTCTATAAAATTGAGCCATGACAGTTAAAGTGATGTTAAACTGGATTATTTCTGCAGTGCAGATGTAGCCATCGTTATACATGTTCCTTTGAGTGCTTTGACAACAGACTATGTATATTTGAATATTTTAATTTTCACCAGGACTCCTCCTTTTCTGTAGGAATGGATGTTTAAAAGTGTGGCAATTTGCTGTATAATGCAATGCTGTGGGCCCTCAGGTAATAACCTGCAACTCTTCAGACTTATGAGATCATCAAGGAAAGCTGGTACAGAGTGCTTAAGACTGTTATAGCTGCCACAGAGGAAAAGAACAGCTACTTAAGGATATTTCAAAATGTATAGTAAATTGGGTGATAGTACAGCTGTGCTCATGTTTTGAGATAGCCTAGGGCTTTCCTCAGTTTGACAGGTAGACCTTTCAGAGAATATTCTTACAATTTAAACCTTATTCCTCTGAGCCAAAAGGTTGTTTTTAATATTCAAGCATAAATTCTAAAATTGGCTCCATGGCTCCCGGAAAGAGTTAGCTTGTGGCTCAGGACCACATAGCACACACTTCCAAGGCCTCATTATATCACACTTCTCACCTGCAGGGATAAAGCGGAGCATGGTTTGTTTCCTACTACTGTATACCCCCAGTCTCTATGTCTGACTATATTGCTGACTGTAGGAATGTCTCTTTTGTAAGAACTGTGGTTTCATGACACACATGGGAACTTAAGGTGGCTGGTAAAAGACAGCCAGTGAGGTAATGTTACAAACAAGTAACTCATCACTAGCTAAGCCAGGCTTGCAAATTTACCAAGTAAAGTCAAACCTATCAAACATGTTTTGTAGCATGCTAAGTTCTTGAAAAACCCGGTTCTCATTTACCTAGGCAGACAACAATAACAGGAGATAGCCCAGTTCTTTTCTGGCAAGACATCCATATCTGGTGGCCTTGTTTGGTTTGATGGATCATATAGTGAAAGGCTTGTTCTAAAGTTTTGTTTTGTTCATTTGTGGCATTTTTCAGTTTTATCAAGTTCATAAAACCTTCACTTCACAAATGAAAACTGAGACACTTGTGACCAAGCAAAATCAGAGGTGATCAAGATTGCAGAAGTTATTAATGAGGAAGAACACACAAGCTAGGAGAGGCTGCAGCAGTTTGCTTTTGCTTGAGACTACTAGGAAGAGGAAGATTTTGTCCCCTCTTCTCCTCTATCCCCTCTGAAGTAATTGAATGCAAACTGCTTTTTCATTTTGAACTCAGTTTAGACCAATGAAAGTAAGCCAAGGGGAAAGTGAGGAGAGGGGAGAGAAATTGGGACTTTAAAGAAAAATCTGAAAGAAGTGGATTACAGAGGATTAATTGGGACTGTCCCTGCCAAACTGGGACAGTTGAAAGATATGTAAATCCATATGACAAAGGTCTACATACCTCATGGTACTTCCTATGAAAATAGGTAGAATAAATACTTTTAGGATTGAAGTTGGTCTTTTTTGTGTGAATTAATGCCTAACCATTAAGAAGCAGAAACTAGAAACTAGAAATCCTGTCTGTAAATCATTCATAAAAGAGATCTCCAGTGTCCAAGTTATTGATTGGGTTATTTTATATATGCTTGGCAAGTATTATATGTAAGATAATAATGATTCTTAGGACTTCTTAGGCATAAGAAGAGTTAAGACAGAACAAGTAACTGAGCCAAGGGGTATGAGCTGAAGATTATAAAACAGCCAGGAAGACCTTGTCACATAAGGCCCAACCTTGGACA
>NW_024802934.1:5446743-5588986 GCF_019175285.1 Sceloporus undulatus
CAAAGACTTCTGTAGCTTTTCCAGCTCAACAGGGCCCATTAGGCAGGTGAGGGATGTATGAGTGTCGGAGTACTTCATTGCCAGGAGGTTGTTCAGAATGCACTCCTAAAGGCTACTTGCATTGCATGCAGATCTGAAAATTCTTAGGTCCAGCCCCAGTGTGTTCTAATGTTTTTAAAGAACTATTTTTGTGAATGCAAAGTTTTCCTTTCTTTATACAGGTATAGGAGACTGGGGATGTGCATTCCAGCTCTGTCTCTTCTCCTTCCATTCACGCCGAAGGAGTTCATTGCACATGCTTTCACCTGGATTTTTACTGGCCCCAGTGCGGACTGAATATTTTGAAAAAAATTATAAGATTGGGTTTTATCGCACACCTCCATCTTTAGACCAGATCTGTCCCTGATTTGTCCTAATTCCATCCTTCAGAAAGGATGGATAAACTCTCATCCTTTGTGAAGGATGAGATAGGACAGACTGGGGATGTTAAATCTTAAATTTCACTCACAAATCTTCAGTCTGGGGCTGGGAAAAAGCCGGGGAAAGTGTGTGTGATAAACTCCAAAGTTGTAGTAGTAGTAGTAGTAGTAGTAGTGATGATGATGATGATGATGATGATGATAATAATAATAATAATAATAATAATAATAATAATAATAATAATAATAATAATAATAATTTCCCACCACTCCCAGATGGATCGAGGCAGGATTCCAATCTAAAAATTACATACAAACACATCAATAAAATGCTATAAAAGTGATAATTCCATTAAAAACTAACACATTGTCACGTGACAGTGGCAATAATATTATACAATGATCAAGGAGTGGAGCGATGTCTCTTAAACAAGATCAGATGGGTAAGCTTGCCGGAAGAGATTCGTGTTAAGTGCCTTCTTAAATGCCTCCAAGGAGGTAATAAGATGGATCTCCTCCTATTTCACAACTTCAGACCAACTACAGTAAAAGCTCTTTGGGAAGTCGAAACAAGTCTAGTTGACTGATGTGCTAACAGATTCTTCCCAATTTGTGTGATAGTGTGGGGTGTATTATGTAGAGAGAGGCGTTCTCGCAAGTAACTCAGGCCTGAGCCATGTAGGGCTTTAAAGGTAATAACCAACACCTTATATTGCGACCAGAAACAAATCGGCAGTCAATGGAGAGATTTTAACACAGGTCTCATGTGGTCAAGCCTGGAAGAACCAGTGACCAGTCTGGCTGCTGCGTTTTGAACCAATTAAAGCTTCTGAACTTGGTATAAGGGTAGCCCCATGTAGAGCTCATTACAGAAATCAAGGCGAGAGATTACCAGAGTGTGTACTACAGCTTCAAGGTCCTTTTGGTCCAGGTAGGGACACAGCTGGTACATCAGCTGAAGTTGATACCAAGCACTCCTGGCCGTCGCATCTACTTGAGATGATAACTGTAGGGACGAGTCCAGTTGTAACCACAGGAGCCCTGGTGGCGCAGTGGCTACATGCTGATACTGCAGCCATTCACAACCACAAGGTTGTGAGTTGAATCCCAGGGACTCCAGGGTCCACTCAGCCTTGCATCCTTCCAGAGGTCACTAAAATGAGTACACAGCTTGTTGGAGAGAATTAGCTTACACACTGTAAACTGCTTAGGGAGTGCTTAAGTGCACTGATAAGCAATATAGAAACGTACTTGCTATTGCTATTGCTATTTGGCTGAGTGTGATTAGAGAATCCCACTGAATCAGATCCTGGTACGGTCTGATTTCTAGTTGCATGGAACTTTTTAACTCCATTCACTTTAACAATATTTACACTTGCTTTTCAGGGTTTTTTTCCTGTATGAGGTGCCAGAATAGGGCTCTGTTCTCCAAACCATCCTGAACCCCTTCTAATCATTTTTCTTCTTTTTGCTGGACTGCATAACGTGGCCAGTTGCCAATGGATGTGTACTACTGCTTTGGTTTGTTTAACTGTTTCTAATATAATTGTGTTGCTCTTCTCTACTTTTAATGAGTTTGTGTGTGTCTTTTAATGCAGAGTGCTGTGCTTCTAAACAAAAAATCTTAAATGTTTAAAACAATGTTTAAAACACCTGTTTTGAATTAGTGCTATTTGTAATAGGAAAGTTTAATTGTTTTTAAAACTGCTTTTACTGTTATGATTGGCTTGTGCCTTTATTTGTTTTAATCTATGTTGTAAGGCTCCGGGGGTCCCATTTTGGGAGTAATATGGAATAAAAATAAATACACAATAAATACTTTCAACATACTCATCATGATTTACATAAAGTGTTGATTGCTAAAGGCGCAGCAATCAACCATCTGGGTGTGTGTACCGACTGGTAGCTACTTACGTGTATAATATTCTTTTCAGTTTTGAAAGTGTTATTTAGAGCAGTAATACTAGTGAAATATACTTGTGTCAATATAAGATTATAGTTCTGATGATCAAAATGAAGAACTGAATGACCAAAAAATGGATTAGAAACATAGACCAAAATTAACAAAATGAATTTCTACAGGTACAAATGTAAGGTACTACACCAGTACATGTGAAAGGGATCTGGGAGTCTTAGTATTCTTAGTAGATCACCAGCTGAATATGAGTCAGCAGTGTGATGCAAAAGCTAAAAAAGTCAGTATGATTCTAGGCTGTATCAATAGGAATATATTGTCTAGATTGGGGGAAATAATACTACCACTTTATTCTGCTTTGTTCAGACCTCACCTGGAATTTTGCGTTCAATTCTGGGCAGCACTATTCAAGAAGATGATGACCAAAATGGCAAAATGGTTGAAAATCATGCCCTATCAGAAGCAGTTTAGGGAGTTGGATGTGTGTAGTCTGGAGAAGAGAAGGTTAAGAGGTAAAATTATAGCCATGTTTAAACAGAGCATTGGCCTAAATTCAACAGAAAGAGTGTACTAGTGGAGTTCGATTTGATTTTCCAGTTGCTCTAAAAGTAGTGCAAACATTGTGCTATTTTACAAGTTGGTTGACATCAGCTGGTTCTGTAATCTCCCCTAGGTCTTTTCAGCAAGAAAATTCCAGTTGTTGTCCAAGTGTGTGTTTGTTAAAAAGAAAAAGATGAAGATGCTGCCTTAAATTTGTCCAAGTTGCTATGGCTAGCAGAAGCCTACTTCTAGAGTATATATAAGGGGAAAGGATGCAATGTAGCTTGCACAAATTTAAGGCAGTGTCTTCATCTTTTTCTTTTTCTGCTAGCCATCTATTGTTTGAAGAATTACACCACTGGATACCTAAATTTAGTACAGTGGTGCCCCGGGATACGAAATGATCGCGTTACGAAATTTCCGGGGTACGAAAAAGTTAGATTGGAAAAAACTGTTCCGGGTTACGATATTTTTTTCGGGTTACGAAATTTATTTCGGCGCGAAATTCAAACGCAAAGCGCGGCTAGCGGCTTTCCAGTGCTAACGGAAAGCCTTTTCGGGTTGCAAAATTATCGGGTTACGAACGGAACGGCGGAACGAATTAATTTCGTAACCCGAGGTACCACTGTAATTCCAGGAGGGTTTAGAAACAGTATACTAAATTTTGAAAATGTGCCTTGAAGTCTGCCAGCTTGTGTACTTAGCTTGTAACTGTTTTGGAAGAGTAGGACAACTGGGATTATATGAACAATACACATTTGTATGTGTCAGTTTTCCCAGGGTGCTACTTGTTATTTTCTGTTTACCCCATTTCATCACTGTCATATATTGATAGCAGTGTTAGATAGAGGCTGTGCATAAACACACCTAGGAATTGGTAAAGAAAGAAAACACATTCAAGCACCAACCAACTCACTCACTATAGACATCGATGAAGAACAGAATGAAAAATAAAACAAAACAATATACTGTTAGAAGACATAAAAGCAAGATGCCAGTAGGGACTATGTAACTTGTCCTTGAAATTGTTGTCTGATTTGCCTTGACAGCATTAGAAAAGAAGTAACTTCCTCACCTTTTGAAATATGCATTCAAATGTAGATTTCATTAAATGCACATCAGTACGATGCTGCTTGTTCCAGTCACATTTGATAATGAATATGATGCCAAGATAATACACCTGTCTGGCTTTGTAATGTTCTACTGTGGGAAGAAAATCAAGATTGGGCTATGTAAGTGGAAGTGGGATGAATAGGCTTGTTACAAGCAATTCTGACTGTAATACTCTTAATTACTTTGCTGCATGACTGAGAAACCCATCTAATAAATTACAAAAAAAACTGAACCTTCTTGACATTTAGAGTCAGCCAATAATATTTCATCTCAGGAAGCTTTGGTCACCTACAGTTAACAGCAAGTCTCTACAGAAGATAACCAAACAGATAATGGAGAATTAGTGTTACTGTCAACTTGAATGCATAAATGGTTCTTAAAGAAATTATGGTCCATAACTGAAGCAGAAATAGTCTGTTTAAGGATTTAAATCTCAAGCCCTGAATTGAAAATCCACTCAACTTAGAAGGATTCTTCCCCTGAATCAAATCATGATGAACAGCTCATTTTTATATACATGTACATTTAATTATTCATGGGGTTAGCTTAACCCATATGCTAAGTACAGTGCTGAGCAAGGTCACAGCTGTCTTTGGATTCCTATTGTGATGACTCCTTGTAGGCAGTCTGCCTATCCTGGGCCCTTTTAAAATTATTCATGGTACAGAAAATGGTGGCTATTTCCCCCTTGATACATAACAAGTAAATTGACAGATATGAAATATGCTTTGTTTCATAAAGAGTTGTGAAGCCTTATATAGGGAGAGAAGTATCTGCAGAAGTGGAGGCAGAAGGATCCATAGTTCTCTTCTTCAACGTACATCCAGTATTTGTCTTCTTGCCAGAAAACAACACCAACTAAATCTGCTTGTTCCTGTCTGCCTTCAAGTCATTTCTGACTTCTTGTGAGCCTAAGGACACATGGGGTTTTTGTGGCAAGATTTGTTCACAGGGGTTTGCCTTTGCCTTCCTCTGAGGCGGAGAGAGTGTGACTTGCCCAAGGTCACCCAATGGGTTTACATGGCTGAGTGTGCATTTGAAGCCTAGTGTCCAGATCCATAGTCCAACACTCAAACCATGACATCATGCTCGCTCTCCATGATACCTGTGGCAAGTGCACATTGGTAACTCTCTTGGAAGATAAAGTCTACAGTTGTGTGTACTCAACACATTAGAGAACAAGAGGACATCCTGGATAGAACACAGGGAGGATTGATTATATAGAACCAGTAGGGAAATGTGGCAAGGAAAATGAAGAGGCCTGTAACAGTGAGGAAACACCCTGAAGGAAAGTCACTGTCAGAAGATCACATAGAAAGGATTCAGAACTTCTCCAAATAAGCAATCGCTTCCTACAACTTCATGAGGATAGCAGCCATGAAGATGGTCAGACAGGAAACCAGCAACAAGGGATACAACATGCCAAGGAAGAAGTCAATGTAACTGCCAACCACAACATGAAGAAAAGAAAGGTGCTTGTGATTGTGGACTCATTGCTCAGGGTTATAGATGCAACAGTATGCTAGCCTGACAAGATGAATCAGGAAGTGTGCCGTCTTCCTGGCGCATGTCTCTGAGATGTCTCTGACAACTTGACAAAATTCCTTTCTCCTTATGCATGTGGGTACCAATGACATGGCCAAGAACACTTTGGAGCCAATCACCTCTGTCTGTGAAGCTTTGGCAGGAAGCTAAATGGGTTTGAAGCGCAAGTGGTATCCTTGTCAGTTCTGCCAGTGTAGGATAGAGGTCCACACAGGGGCAGAAAGATACTAAAAATAAATGACTAGATATGTTGATTGTTTAGAAGGGAGAGGTTTGGTTTCTGGGACCATGGTCTTCACTTCTTAGTCAGAGGACTACTAGCAACAGATAGGATACATCTCACAAAGACTGGGAAGAATGTATTTGGTAGTAGCATGGCAAGTCTGATCAAGAGGGCTTTAAACTAAATCCTTCTGGAGTTGGATATGATAGCTCAAACATGAGCCCAAAAGTAAGCTCTAAACACAAGGATATGAATTCTAGAGAAGCTGAGAGAAAGAATGGTATCCACTAAAAACCTGACAGAATATTAATAGATGAGGATAAATAAAGCTTCAAATGTCTATACACCATTGGAAGCAAACAAGGTGAGCTTGAAATCCGGTACAATAAATATGACTATAAAGGCATTTTGGAGACCTGGTGGAATGATTCCCATGACTGGAATATTACACCTGAAGAGTATAGCCTATTCAAAAAGCAGATGGAACTGAAAGAATGGAAATACCAGAGGACCATCATTGCCAGATATAGCAATTATGTGCAAGTATGAAAATCCAATATGATGTAACTCTTTTCTTTCTTGACAATGTATGATGTGTGAGGTTTTCTCTTTTCTGTAATGATTTTAACGATTCAATAAAATGATTTTATTTTTTAAAAAAGAGCTGCTGTGGCAGAAAAGGAGAGGGAATAACATTATATATTAAAGACAAATTCACTTGTACAGATATCCATCTCAGTGGACCAGCTGTCACCCTTTGGGTAAAAATAAACAGAGAAATAAATAAATTCAACCAAACCAAGAAGAGCAAAGAGGTTGCGTGCTATTTTAGCCTGCATTAGTAGATACGTAGTTTCCAATTCAAGGGAAGTAATAGTCTCACTATACTGTGTGCTGGTTAGACTTCCTCTAAGTGACATGATAGCACTCAAGGGGTATCACAGAGAGGAGAGGGCAGGCCTGTTTTCTGTTGTTCCAGAGGGTAGGACCGGGTCTAATGTTTTGAAATGACAGGAGATTTGATTTTGATTAAATACGAGAATGATTTTTTTTAATAGTAAAAGTGGTTTGGTAATGGAACCAGATGCCTAGAGAGGTGATGGGGTCTCTTCTGGATGTGTTTAGAAATATGCTGTAGAGCTACCTGCTTGGGATGCTTAAGCTGGAAATCCTACATTGAGCAGGAGGTTGGATTTGACGGCCCATGAGGTCCCATCCAACTCATCAAGACATGTCTCGTGGCATGTCTTGATGACGTGCTAGGGTTGCCTTATGACATTGCTTACAGATGCCCTGCAACCCTAGCATGTCTTCCGTACGACAAAATGGCGGTGCCCTGTACAGATGGGCAAGCCATTTAGATGCGATAGATGCCTAGCATCATGGCGCCACAAAAGGAAACCCACTTTTTGTGGATTCTTTAAAATCACTGCATTGGCTCCCTATTAGCTTCCGGGCACAGTACAAGGTGTTGGTTATCACCTATAAAGCCCTACATGGCCTGGGTCCAGTCTACTTGAAGGATCGCTTCCTCCCATAAAATCCTTCCCGTATACTCCAATCCTCCGGGAAAAACCTTTTACAATCTAGAAGAACCAGACTGGTGGTGACCTCCCGGAGGTCCTTTTCTGTCACAGCTCCAAAAACTTGGAATGACCTGCCAGAAGAGATTTGCCAATTATCCTCGCTCGAGGCTTTTAAAAAGGCGACAAAAATCTTTCTCCTCTGGCAGGCCTTCCCAGATTGATAATGTCCAGAACCAATTGAATCCCCCTCTTTTTATTATTTTTCTTACTTGTGATTTGTTTTTAACTTTGATGTATTGTATGTATTTTTTAAACATTTTAAAAAACATTTTTTTTACTGTTTAATTTTATAGTTGGGAGGGAGGGTTGGGTCGGGGTTTTGTGGGGCTTGTTGTTTTTATTATTGTATATTGTATTTTCTCTGTTGTTACCTGTTATTTATTTATATCCCGCCTCAATTGGAAGAGGCGGGATATAAATAAATATTTATTATTATTATTATTATTATTATTATTATTTCTATGTAGGAGTCTAGTAATTTGTACCCATGAGAAGGGAAGTCTGGAGAATATCTCTATTTGAGTAGAAACAGTGCAAAGGTAATTCCCTCCATCTGAATATAACATATTAATAATATACAGAAGGATGTGCAGCATTTATTTTCAATATCTAAAATTAGGAGGAAAAGTGTCGGGATTATGGCTAGGGATGGAAAAGAAATTCTCATTAATAAAGAAATCCTGTACTAAATTTTTATTTTGTGCTACTTTGCCTGCAAGTATTCCCAAGGATGCTACTTAGAGATAGTGCAATGCTAAAACACCTGCATTCTGTTATGTGCTTGAGTTGTTCAAGAATGTTCAAGGGACTTGCTCATTAGTGAGAAAATGATTTCATCTGTGTTTGAAAAGAACAATTTAGATGCCAGGCTGATAGAAAGTTCAGGTACATGAAGGCCCTGATTGGTTAATTGTCCACATGAGCTATGACCAGTTTTTTCTATAACTTCTTTGTTTCCTGCTCTTTTGGATCCTCCATTTTGTCTTTGCTGATATATGGTCTCAAGTCTTGCTTTGCTAGAAGATCCATGTATATGCATCTAGGATGTACAAGAGCAAAGATATTTCATTTTTCTCTCTATTTTGCTAATCAATCTGTTCCTATAGTCTGCCTTACATCCCTAACCTCTAAACGAATATGCTTCCATACAATTTGGATTGTGTGTGTATTGTTATAAATCCAATCCCTGTCTAGTTGGTATGATTCCTACTGAATTTGGAATATTGATTTGGCTCAGGATTTGTGGGAACAGAGACTTTACCTCTTCTTGTCCAAGAAACCTCAGGGACTTTCTGGAAGATACAGGTTTCTTCTGGTTCAGGCTAAGTTGGACAAGTATGAATGATAACAGTTCTACCATTTAGGATTGTTGTTGGTCCTGGTTAACTTACCTATGGTGGGCCATTAAGTGGCTCTACCCCTTGACCTGATTCTTGATCTATAAAACTATCAACAAAACCACACGTGTCTTATTTGGTTTCCCATCACTAGATAAAACAAATGTCCCATTGTTATTTTCTTAATCAGCTGATGCACAACTATAAATATGTATGAATCAAAATGTGCACAAGGATTCTTTAGTCAGTGAGGAAATAATATACATAAAACAAAAATAAGCATTAAAAGTTTTGGAAAAGAACATACACACACCTGTGTGAAAGGGATAGATAAAAGATTTTGCAACCTAAGATAGAACTTGTACAGGAAGAGAATGCTGGAGGGATTTTGTAAAATGCAAAAAAGGTGACATATTTTCACATTTCTAGTTAAGGTTCCCACGGAGCAGACATGAGCTGTGATTTCTACCTTTCTCCTTCTTTTTTTTTGGAAACCAGTAGCGCAGAATTATCTTTGGATTTGACATCTTGCCTTTTGTTCTTTTACATGACAAAGATGGGGAACAAGTGATTGCTTCTTGCATTGGCACTAAATTTAACAATGAAATCATTATCTTTGTTGAGGTATTTTGCTATGAGCCACATTAAAGGATGATTTTTCACTTCCTGTTTACAGTGTGTTGCAGCGTCTTCCACTTTGTCAAATGTGACTTCAGCTTAGTGAGAATAACAACAACAACAAAAATAACAACTCAAGGGCAGGGAACCTCACAGCCTTTTTGAATCCAAATTATTTTGTCATAATAACAAAATATATATGACAGTGAGGAAGGTGGGACTGAGTTGGCTAATCTTTAGCATCTTTTCCCAATCAATGTGCAATTATACTCAGCCATTGACCATTGGCTTACAAATGTACACTGAGAGAAAGGTTAGAATGGAAGGTCATCCACACAGAAAGATTTGTTCAAGGAAACTGAAAATCCAAATCGATCTGTTAGATTGACATCAGCACACTTATGTCTCAGAGAGGAATAGTGTTGGGTGTCATAATGAAGCAGTGGCAAACAAATAGTGAAGTTTTTTTTAAAAAATAATAATAATAATAAAATAAATATTATTGTTCATCATCACCATCATCACCATCCCATTTTTCTCCCAAGATTGGAACTCAAGGCAGCTTACAATTTAAAAAGAATAATACGACTAAAACAATACAAAAAGTGAACATTAAATAATCCCAGTGTTAAAACAGTTTATAATTATACTTAATAGAATACAATTAAAAATTAAAAAATACTGATTAAAATCAATTGAGTTTAAAACAATACAGCACCCTTTAGCTTGTTCTTCAAAAACTTTCTCTATTGAACATTCTGAAAATAAATATACAAATGATACCAGAAATATATTTATTGGGAATATTCAAAGAATGAAATTTCCTGGTCGTTTCAAGGATGTTTCACCTACCCCGTACTGTTTTGCAGTTGGACTTGGGCAATTGGCTTGGCATGGTGTCTAAATACAGTAAAGTCTCGATTATTCGACATAAATGGCACTGACTGATTGTCAGATGACCGAAAATGTCAGATAATCCAATGAGGTTTCCCTCCGCTTGAAGGGACCTCCATGGAGGTCCCTTCAAGCGGAGGGAAAGCAAGCTGCCGGGGAGGGGACTGGGCCAAGGCCAGAGTCCCCTCCTCAGCAGCCTGGCTTCCCTCAGCTCAAGGCTTGGCCCCTTCCCTCCTGAGGGAGTCCTCGGGCTCCCTTGGGAGGGGAGGCAAGCCGCAGAGGACAAGCCTGGGCTGAGGAAGCAGCCTCTTTGAGGAGGCTGCGTCCTTGGCCCTTTCCTGTCCTCCGTGGCTGCGGAGGACAAACCAGGCCGAGCACCCGGGTCTTTCCTCCCCTTGAATGGACTCCTGAGAGTCCGTTCGGGGAGAGGAAGGAGGAAAGAGAAGCCGGGAGGGAGAGGCCTCGGCATGGGCCCAGACCTCTATTTCCCAGGCCTTCCCTCTCCCTCAATGGGCTCCCCGGCCAGTCCTACTCTTCCCGGACCTCCCCTTTACTCCAAAGGGCTCTTCAGAGTCCTTTGAGGGGAAGGGAAGGGAGGCAGGGCAGGAGAGGACTCGGCGAAGATAAATAAGGAATGAGGGAGGGAAGGGATGAAGACAGAGGGAGGGGGGAGGCGAGGGGCATCGGATAATCTGGAGTGTCGGTTAACCGAAGGTCGGTTAACCGAGACTCTACTGTAGGTTGTCATATGACAGATAATGGGGGGAGATTTTGACTACGGCGAGCACCTCGGTCACAATTTTGGTGGAAGGGAGGTCACTGAAACCATCTCTTTTGGTCTAGGGACTGAAGAGGCAGTGAAAGGGGCTTCCTTTGAGGCTGGCCTGAAGGATAAGCCCTCTCTTTAAGACTCAGGGCTTGGGGGAGGGACTTTTGGGTTGGCTTTCCTGATGCTGGCTGGCCAAGGATTAACCCAATGTGTGGTTTATCCTTGGGGCTCAGGTGTCATTGCTCTGGGGAAACTACAGAGGAAATCTATGGAAAGGACCATCTGCTGCAGTTGTTCCCACACTAGGCTACTCCCACTTTAGTTGCAGTTCATCTAAGAAATACTAAATAGGTAACTTAATAAAGTGGCCCTTTTGAAACCCATTTCCTGTGTCTGGTCTCTTTATTCACTGGTTGGTCAGTAAATAAAGGAGATCATTTTACAGTACCATTGTATATAATGGGACTGCGCATCCATGGATTTTGAAATCCACAGAAGGTCTTGGAATCAACACCCAGTGGATACCAAGGACTCACAGTAGTTTCATTAGCCACTCTTCAGTGGTTAGAATTTGGTCTTCTTTTTCCCTTCCAGTTTGGGGCATATAATAATCAGGTGCCATGGTTATGTAAAATATTATTTTTCCAAATTCTTTACCTAATTAATCTTTGAATAGTCCAAATAAATATATTTCTGGTATCATTTCTGTATTTATTTTTAGAATGTTCAATGCTGGTTATGATCTATAGAGCCTTATACAGCTCAGATCCAGGCTGTTTGGCAGATAGCCTACCCTGGCCCAGAGATCATTAGGAGAGACCCTTCTCTCAGTTCTAACATCATTGCAAGCATGGCTCTTGATGATGCAAGATAGGGTCTTCCTGGTGGCTGCCTCTAGATTCTGGAACTCCCTTCTAAGGGAAGCCAGAACAGCCTCATTCTTGTTGTCTTTCCATCGCAGGCAAAGACCATTTTATTTTAACAGGTTTCTTCTATTTTCAACACAAAATATAAGACATGACAAAGCTAACAGGCTGGTATCTTCACATCTGATACATTCATTCCATTTCAAATGTTAACTTCCTTCCTATCAAGACTTGATATTTGATAATAAGATATTATAATTGGCTTATCTCTTCTTTGGAATGGAGACATTAATGGATTGCAAAAGAGGAGTCCTTGTTGATAGGCAAGCAAAAATAGAAAAAAACCAGAATGTTTATAGATCATAACCAGCCAATGGAGCTGTTGTAACAGGGGAGTAGTATGTCCTATGTTACCTCCTCCATACTATTTTTAATATCTTTGCTCGCCACCAAAATTGATGAAATGCCCCCTCCCCATTTTGCCAGCTTCAAATGCACCTGTAAATTATGAAATGTTTCACTACTGTACAGTATTACAGTATCCATATTCTAGCCATACTCATTATGTCAGTGTGATAAAAAAAAAAATAATGAAATGTGATAAATAGACACTAAAACACCAGCCAGCTGATATCCAAAGGACTGTCTCAATTTTAAAAAAGGTATTTACTTTGCTTGCCAGAAGAAGGAGAGAATAGAACAGGAGTGGAAGAGTCCCATGACCTAAGAGCAACCACCGAGAAGGCCTTCTCTTATGTCCTCACTACTTTGGCATGTGAAATTGCAGTGAGAAAAAGCCTTCCCCTAAAGATCTTAAAATACAGGTAGACTTGTATGGGTAGCTGTAACCAGCTCTTTTTTTTTTTGGACCAGATGCACCTCTTGCATGTTCCAAAGGAAGATCCCTATAAGAATTAATTTTACCTGATAATTCCTTTACAAAATCTTATCTGATCAAAACAGAGCTCATGTTGACTGCCATATCCATTTAAATTTTATTTGCCAAACATGTCAAGCAGATTTCCTCACAAGAGCTTCAGCTCTTCTTTTCTTTTCTTTTCTTTCTTTCTTCTTCTTCTTCTTCTTCTTTTTTTTTTTTGCAGGCATGTTAAGCAAGAGGAGACATTTCTAGATATACAGTTCCTTGTCAGCTCTCTTTTAAATCCATATTAAAATGTCTTAAGCAACTGACACTAGATTCACACTCCCATATACAAGCTAATTAACTGACTTAAAAGCTTCCTTATGAGAGCTAATACTTGCATCCTGGACAAATTCCAACATAATTATGCCCTGCCTCCCTAAATTTTCCTTGCAATTTAATTGGAATTTTCCTGCTTCTTTGTACGAAATGAGTACTGTGTAAAGCTGCAGATGATGTCTGATTAATCCCCCAAGGAGCTGTATTTTCCAATTTCAATTAACACAGAGTGTGTGAGGAAAAACTAAAAAGCCTTAATAATGTAGCACATTTAGAAGAAAGAAGCAATATATGAAAAAAGAGGTGGAAATCAGGTACAGGTTGAGTCTACCTTATCCAAAATGCTTGGGAGCAGGTGTTTTGGATTCCGGAATACCTGCATTTGAAACCACTGAAATCCACAAACACCTGGACAACTTCAGCAGGAAAGAAGAAAACCTGAAAGTGAACAAAGTTTGGCTCCTAGTCCTGAAAAACACCAAAATCACAACTCAACACCTGCAAATGAACATCACCCAGGATCAGGGATTCCCCCCCCCCCCCGGCAGACAATCCATTGATAATTAAGTAGTCACACATATCCTCCCACCCTGTGGCCTTGCCATCAACAACAGACCAACACACAGATTAGCATGTAAATCACTTCCTCCTAGCCAAGGGTCCCACAGTATATATATATATATATACTCCACTCACTTCCATGTCACCACCTTCTGAAGTTGCCAGCCACAGATGCAGGTGAAACATCAGGGATAAATTCTACCAGAACATGGCCACAAACCCTGAAAAACCCACAAAAATGTTTCGATGGCGGGTTCTAGACCGCCGCTTGCTCCACGCGGGAGCTGCAGCAGCCATACCGCGCGGCTCCCGCGCGGAGCAAAAAAGAAGCTCCAAAATGGAGCTTCTTTCCGTGGCGCACTGATGATGTCATGAAGCGCCAAGGACGCATTTGTGACGTCATTAGCGCCGCGCGACATTCGGACACTCAGCGTCTGATACGTCAATATGGCGCCGGCCATGTAGAAAGGCCGGCGCCATATTGTACGGACACAGTCCGTATTAGACTCAGGGGCGTCTAGAAGGAACGCCCCTTTTTAAAAATGGGACGTCCTGTGGACATCCCAACTGCCGGTGTGTAACCGGCCTTAGATTGTTGATAATTGTTCCTCTTATCTTTGGGTGAATTTGAAAGGAGCAGCTTACGAAGATCAAGCAGTGAAACTGTTTCTTCCTGTGCAATCTAAAGCACATAACACAAAAGGAAAAGAGTTTGGAAAGGGAGAGGAAAACAGCAAACTTAGACATTAGTTCTTAGTTATACAACCTACATTATGATGACAGGATGGAATGTAAACAATTAAAAAAAAGACCCAAAAACTATTGATCTTGTTAATTCCTCCCTCCTCTTCAGCTAGATGCAATGGCTGCTGGGTTGTAGTTGTGTGGAAGAGACAAAGACTTGATGAAACTTTTAAAGAATTGATGGAGGTCTTGTTTTCCTTAATTGTCCTTGTAGCAGTTAATGGGCTCTGGCAACATGCTGTATAGAGCTATGGACAATAGTTGGTGCAGCAGATAGCAACTTGATGATACAGGGGAAGTGACACAAATTAAGGGAACAACTACTAGGAAGTAACCAAACAAGCACCTGTTAGGTAGTGGATAGCTTCATAGATATCTTTTACATAGGTGATGGCATGAGGAGGACATGTGGCGACAGAAGGATTTACTAGTAGGTCTATTTATTTCATGCAAGAGTTTTTCTCTTATCTGCCTTCTTCACTGTCCAGCTCTCACATCTGTACATGGTAATGGGGAATACAATGACATGAATGATTCTTACTTTAGCGTTCAGTTGTATGATCTTGTCAAGACTGTATAGAACAAAGAGGAAGGGTGAAAATATGGAGACTCCCAAATATAATGCAGCGTATGCTGGGTATGCCTGAGCAGAGCAGTGAAGGACAGGATATCTTGGAGAGATGTCTCATCCATAGCATTGCTATGAGTCTAGGCTGGCTTGAGGGCAGTTAACATCAGCAACAATGTTGGATATGCTAACAAAACGGTTGAAGGAAACTCTTGCAGGACTTTTTTTTAGCTGCTTTTAGTGGGGATACCTGGGGGATCTATACTGGGGATAGGACTGGAAGAGCCTGAGTTCTGTTTATTAGGTTCTCTTTCAGTGTCTGATGACAGCAAAATTAAGGGCATAATATGATCAGTTCAGCCAGAGGCCTTATTATGGAAGAGTGGAGAGACCAGTTCACAGACCCTGAATGTTCACAGATCACCAATGGATCTTGGTGAGTGTAGTCATAAATGTATATGAAAAATAGTATTGGGTGTTCAGATGGTGGAGTTAGGTGGAAGTTATCTCAAGGGGTTTACTTGGCATTTTCTACAGTTAGGCATAAGCTTTGTCATTTCTGCTATCATCGAACAAGGACCTTTGTCTCCACTGGTACAGTGGTACAGCTGGCAATCAATAAATGCCACCTTACTTCCTTTCATGCCTGCAGCCCATGAAGATGGCCTCCATGGACCTACTGTTGAGAGCAAGACAGGTGTCTGAATAAGAACAGAGCAAGCTCATGTGACTGAACACTATTTTTGGACTCTGACTGGAGCCTGTAAAGTTATTTTTAAACTTTATTTATTATAATGCATTTCTTATAACTCAGTTATAGTTACAAGCCCTCTCCCCAAGATTTCAGTTTATGTGTTAATTACAATTTTAAGAGGAAATCTTTGCCTTCCTGTTTCTCATAAATTGAAATATTGCCTTTTACTTAAAAACATCTGAATGCTTCAGATTGCTAATCCATGATGCAAACTTTACTCTTCTCTATGTACCTTGAAAATATTGCAACAGAACACTAAGTAGCACTTAAGCCATGCAGTATTTCTTTTCTATTATTCAGTGAAGCCATCACTATGACAGCAAATAAAAATTACAGTGATACTGCATGGAGAGCCAGAGTGGTGTAGAGGTTTGAGTGTTGTATCTGGGCTCCAAGAAAACCCTGCTCAGTCAAGCAAAAGCACTGGGTAACGTTGGACAAATTACACTCCCTCAATATTACAGGAAGACTATGGAAAACCTCATTTGAATAAACCTTGTCAAGGAAACCCTACAATATGGTTTCCATAAGCCAGAACATACTTGAAGACATACAATAACAACAAATGCTGGAAAATGAATTAGTCCTTGTTCAATAGCATTATGTTAAGTGACCATCATAATGTAGTTATAGCACAAAGTAATTAATTACAAATTACTAATTATTTGTAACTAATTCTAATTCTGAAAAACTGAGTATCTGTCTTTAGAACAAACCTAATGGGGAAAGAAGAGAATGAGAGGGGGAGGGGGGAGCGACTGTGACAACACCTGTGGAGAAAAGGCAGATTGGAAGGAAGGCAACATCTAATCAGAGTGAGCCTGGCAACAACCAATGGCAGCTTAATCAAGAAAAGGTGGCAGCTACTCCCAGGAGCAAGTATAAATAGGAAGAGAGGAGCGTGAATAAGGTAGATAGGGAACTGGATAGGAAACTGATAGAGACCTGATAGGGACAGAGCTCTGAGTTAGAGGTTTGTTAGACCCTGAGGGGTTTTAACAGCCAAAGTGGCTGAAATACACTGCTGAAAGGGGCAGTTGGAAGGGGTTTGAGTACCTAGGTTGGCCTAGAAAGAGGTCAAGTATGGGAATTGAATTGGTGTGGCTGGAAAAGCCATAAAGTAGCAACAAAGAGCCAGATCAGACTGGCAGCTTCAGCTGGCTTCAAACCAGCTTGGGGGCATGGCATTTACATGTGTCACACCCCCAAGTCGCCTGGAGATTGCACTGGTGATTACACATTGGGCACTTCGGGGTGACTTGGGGCAGAAACTGGCTGGATTGGGGCCACACGTCTGTTTGCCACTACCCCAATCTAGCTTTAAATGGGGCAGCTCCAAGCCGCCCCATTGGGGCCATCTGTTTCGCCCCAAAGTTTTAAAGTTCACAGTTGAATCAAATGTCTTATGTGAAACTGTAATCTAGAGACCACTTCTGGAATATAGTAACAGATGCTGTAAACTTGTGTAACTGTTTAAGTCCATAAACACTGTATCAACTCTGAATATCAACCAGAAGAGAGATACTATAACCAACTGTCTTGTAAATAAAGTTTTCTTTTGTTTTTGTTCAACGTGTGGTCACCTGAAGTATTTTAAGAAACTATAAGCCAAACACTACCAGGGATTAATAATACTTTTATTACTCAGAACACTCAAAATAGTGAATGTCCTGTCTTCCTACAAAGTGGGACAGAGGTAAAGGAATAATGTGGGAGTCACTCAAGCAAGGGATCTGAGTTCGAGGTCTCGTTGTGCAATTTGGTGGCAGCTAGAGGGTAGCCGCCACATATTGGTGGCAGCACTGGGTTAAAAAGACCCATTGTGCTGCCATCAGAGAAGAATAGTTGAATGAGTGAGACTTACCATCACAGTACCTTTAAGATGAAATGGTTTTTATTTTAGCATGAACTTCTTCAAATGCAGTACAGGGTGTGTGTGAATTATGTTATCATTCAACCTGATTTTAATCAGCTGCTCATCTTGTGGTATTGCTACAGATCTGTTGCCGTAATGCAGCTGCTTATAAAATGGTGATCTGTTTTCACCTAGATCTCAGAATGTCTTCTGTCTCTACTAGCTACAGTACAAATGGATCTTGTGCACCTACAGAGTTTGTAGACAGTTTTCTAAAAGATATATCTTTCTTCCATGAGATCTCTGTACAGGAGACACCACCAAACTAACAAATAAAACAAAAAACCTGCCCCATCCTCAAACTCTGAGCAACAAATACTGATTTACTGAATATTTGAAGTTTGCCATATAAAATTGAACATACACTTGTATAGTTAAATCCTCTTTCTTGTCAAAGACATAAGGATTTTAATGGGGTTATATACCATATCTATTAGCCCATCCCATCCTTGTCACCCAAAACCAAGTTTTAATGATCTGCCATGCTTCTTCTCTAGACTTACAGTTTGTAGCCTACAGTGATTTACCCATGTATAAAATTGCAATTTGCAGCTTTAATTAGTGCATTCATAGTAGCACTTTGTGCTGGTAAATTTCTCACATACAGAATAGATGATTTCACATTTCCAACATACACAAGGAGTGTCTAAGGCACACAGCACAGAATAAATACAAGCAGATTTCTGTACCCCTTCACCACCTGTCTTTATTGGTTCCCTCCATGTGCCAAGTTGTACACTCACAATGACACAGATAAGAATAAGAGTGCTCCCCAAAATTAATAAATATGAACATTAGCTTTATATGAACATGGCCAGCACTGCTAACAAAATAGCCTTATCTGGCATTTATGAAGGTGAAGCATGGGCTATTTTATGTGTGTATTTCTCTCTTCTTCACAATCACATCAGAAAAATCTCAAAATAGACAGTCAACTTGTTCATAGAGAGCCTGCAGTGATTTCTATAAGTGTGGTATCCCTTTTTTGCAACAAAAAATGGCTGTAATCCACATCTTACTGAAATCAGAGGCAAATTTTCCACTGATTTCAATACTTATCTCTGGATACACCACAATTTACACTGGAGTCCCCCCCCCCTGTGGTTTAGGAATGTAATTCTTTGGTAATTTTGTTCTGTAATGAAGCAATGAGTAATTCTAGCAATTTTCTTCTTCTCAGTGCAAGAAAGCCTTCATAAGCCAATGTTTTCAAAGACTACTTGCGGTTTGGGACTTATTTTGCCCAAAATGCACACATGGCCTTTCCTCCCCACAAAGAGCTGCATTTATGCAAAGGGAGCAGAATTTTCTGCACAGAAATATTATTTCCTGCGCTGACAATCCTGTTTCCTGGATAGAGAATACCATTTTCTATGCAAAAGAGCCAAATGTGAATTTAGTGTGGATAAATCCTGAACTGTGGAGATTCTTAGCCCAGGATTCTCCTTTTCATGGTTTCCTGATAGTTGAGAAGCATGTTTTTTTAACCATTTCCCAACCATTTAAAAATATTCTTTCCATCCCTCTGTTATTATGTAGAAATGGAAGATAATGGGGAGGGAAGACTGATATGTGAACTGGCTCATGGATAAGTGTCTTGATGCAGGAAGCTGAGTTTCCCTAAATGCCTTCCATGTATTTTCATTATTTTGCATGCATGGCTTACTAAAAGGTTGAAATTAATTGTACCCACCTTCTGCACAAAAAATCCACATAACTGATACTAAATGTGCAAAGTAGCACTTCTACTAAGACGAGGCAAACATTTTTGTTGTATAACTCTTCCTTTTGACTGTTATATATTACATCTGTGAATAAAACACCCTCAGGCAAAACCATGATTATTTCATGATTACAGGGAGATGACAACCAGGCTCCTGTGAGTAGAAGATAATTTTGAATCTGAAATGAACAATGTCACCAGGTAGATTTATGAAATATGCTGCCCACAGTGAGGAGAGCAGATCAAAGTGGGGCTATTTAATAATGCATTCTAATGTTCTTATGCATTTCTCCCTATAGGACCTTCCTCTCTTCAAAGCATTGGGATCCTTAGCTCAAAGTCAAACTATGATAAAAAAGAACAGTTCCATGTGTCCTTGACAGGCAGACATGAAACAGAACCTGTGCTATTGTCCTGTCTGTAACAACTGACAATATTTTAATCCCCTTTGTCTTAGAATTGACCTATGCTGTTCCATTTCCTAGTAAAAGGGGAAAGAAAAGAGCTTCAGGAATCGACATAAATGAAAAAGGACTATCCATATGTAACATATGTGTATAGAAACCAGTACAGGCTCACAAAGAAATGCAGTACATTTGTTTAATTGGAGACCTATACTTACAGAAAGTTGAAGTATATAAAGGACACTGAGACAGCTCCCTGTGTTCACCTACCTCAGGTATATCATTTGAATGGGGCTTCTCTGTGTTGAATTTGCATCTCCTGGAATAGCAGGGAAGTGTATTTCTTCTGTGATATGAGCTCTGTATTCAGAGACCTCCAAAGGACCTGCTATCTAGGAATACTGGGCATGTTCTGGCACTTTGTATTTGGTTTATAAATCATAGAGAATGGTTTAAATAAAGCAATGTAAATCTGAACCTATTTATCAGACACACATCTGACTCCATCTTTTAATTTTCAAATTAGAATTCTTTCCACCAGCCCAACTATCGTTTTATGTGACACTTCAACTATCTTCCATTAAAAAACAAAATGTTTATTGAATTTTGACATTTCATTAGCTTATGTATTTATTTATTTAGTTTAGATTCTGCCTTTTCCACAATTGAAAACATCAAACTATATGTTTTATCAAAGGTTGTTTGTAACTCTCTAAATTGTTCATCCACAGCTTTCAATGCAATAATGATGGATTGCTTCAAAACCTTTCTTAGCAAAACCAACTAAACAGTATGAAATCTCAGAGAATGCATCCCATTATTTCATTTGTTTAGCCCACTTTTCAGTTAACATGATATCCCACGCATGTGCCTACGATGCCCTGATACTTTCCTAGAGAGATTAGAGTGGACCCTGCCTTATTGGCTTTCTGCTGGCATCTTAAAACCTTCTTATGCAGGCAGTCTTTTAAAACAGAATGTTTTTAAAGGACTGGCTGGGGGTGTTGCATCATTTTAAGTGTTTTAAACCATTTAAACTTTTAAACTGTATTTTATTCTTTTAATAAGCAATCTATTTTAATATGTTAACAATTTAATTCTGTTTTATGTTTTTAATTGTATTGTTCTTTTGATGTTGTGAGCTGTTCTGCATCCCTCTTCTGGGAAAAGAGCAGGATACCAATACTACTACTATTACTTCTACAACTAATATGATGGTGTAAATTAGGGGCGAAGATTAAATGCCTGTCCATATGCTGTTGGATCCAGAAAGTTTAGACTGCATAGCCAATGATGAATGAAGTCAACACTTATGTAGGTTTCATTCATTCAGTTAGACTATTTTAGCTGGGATTAACAACTGATTTGAAACCTATATCCAATCAGATTTTTCCTTTCTTCCCTTCAACCTGTGCATGATGAGCAAATATTAAAGAATGGAAAACATGCTCCACCCAACTATGCGATAGAATGATACTGTGGTTGTTACTAGTGGCCAGGAAGTGAGGCAATTTTGCCAACGTCTGAGTTGAGATCAGCTTTGACATGACATCCTCAAGGCTCTTTAAATGTTTCCCAAGTAGCAAATGGAGAGCTCACCCTTACTTATTCTCTTGATATGGATTCTGCTGAGTGCTTTCAATGCAAGGCAGAACAGTTATATTGAAGACTGAGAAGAACAGAGGAGAATATGAAGTTAAACATGCAGTTAATGCACTGGGGAGAGGTAACTTTCCAGCTTTCTAGGCTGTGAGTGTGGGTAAAATTGAACCCTGGCCTTATCAACCAAAAGTCATTTCCACAACACTGGAAATATTTGTCTTAATATTTGTCTACACCATCTAGAATACTCCAGGCTGTTCCCAGATTATTCTGGCACCAGACCAGCCCCAAATTCCCCCGCTACCTATGCTCTCCAGAGCAATGCTGGTGATTGCCTACATGTGTTCTGAGGTGCTGCCCACCACTGGTGCAAATAGCAACCTCCCTCTGAGGTCCAAAACAAGGTGCTCTGTGTTAATCACATGAGTGGGTGCCTTCAGAGGGAGCAATTCATGCCGACAGTGGTGACACTGGGTGGCAAAGCAGGGTGTGCATGTAGAAAGCTCCCCAGAATCTCTTGGGGGCAAAATGTAAGTCTTTAAATGTGGTTTAAAGGAGGGATGGGCTGGATTCTTGTTGGATGGGCCTCACATTGTGAAGACAGTCCATACTTGAATTGGAGCTTTGGCCCTCCATTGTGAAGACAGGGCACCATTATGATATGTGTGGGAGGAACTGGTTCATTTCACCCATTCTAACGTTGCCTGAATTATGACAGAATATAATGTTGTAGGAGGATATAGTGTTGTGTCTTCATGAATTCACCAACAGTGGATTTCTCCACAAATAAATTATTATTATTATATTTTCTTATATCCCACCTTTCTCCCAATTATTAAAGTATTATTTGAAGTCCAAATAGTTTTTTCTGCAACATGAAGGCATAGTTTCCTATCCTCCTCTGTCCATCCTGTACTTTGAATTACAAACTCCTTCCCCGAACTGCCTTCTTCATTTGCACACTATCACCTTCAAAATGTATAGCTTCGAAAAATTACTTTTTTGAACCGTAACTCTCATACTCCTTCAGCCAGGGGCTGTCATCCAAACAAGTAAAATTTCTAACCTGTACAAAAGGTCTGGTTTGGAACAATACATACAAAGGACCATGATAAATGAGAAGCATATTACAAATAAAGCAACTATTCTTGTAGCTCTCTTAACTCTAAGCTAGTGTCCCTTGATTCTCAAATATAGTATACAATGAAAACGTGATGAGCTGCTAACTTCCCATGCGAACAAATGAAGAGAAAATATTCAGAGAAAGCAGCAGTTAAATTGCTTCTTAAATTCCCCTGTGCACCCAGGCTTTTCTTTTATTCCACTCCTGGTGATTGCTAAACTCTCTGGCTGGCTAAATACATAGCAAATAAGAGAGTACCTTGGAGACCAAGGGGAAGAGGAGGAGAGGGTTGGCTTGCTTTTCATCAGCTTTGGGTATTCTTACATTGCATCTTCAAATCATGTGCTTATACTTTTTGCAGTCTCCTGATTATAGACTAACCTGGTGCTTATATAATTTCTGATCCCTATTATTGCAAAATGGTTCTTGCCCCATCCCCCATAATAAGTGGTGCCCCCCAAAACAGTTAGGGAAAGATATACTGTATATACTCATGTATAAGTGTAGACATTTTAGTAAACAAATTGACCCCCCCTCCCAAAACCTGGGTCGACTTATCCATGGGTCAATGTAAATACTTTAACTCTTATTAAAAAAGGAACCATCCTCTGATGAAAAGCAAGAGTTTAATTTGTCCTGGAAGGACAGCTCCCCCCTGCTCAAACTCTCATCCACACAGCCTTTAGGGTGAGTACAAATCCTGCTGGAATTTCTAAAGTTCTTTGGCATTGTTTTCCTTTGATTCATCCTTTAGATCCTGTTAAATGTTATTTGCTCCCAAAACTTGCACTTGCTTTATACATGAGGTCAGCTTATAGTCGAATATATACAGTACTTAGCCAGAGGATACTCAAGTGTATGCAGGAAGGCCTTGAGTATGATCAGGCAACATAATAATTACCAATGTAGCCCAAATCTATGCTTTCTATATTTCTTACTTACTGTAGAGTGAGAAGGGGAGACAATGATTTGTTTCAACAGATTGCCTTTTGACAATAAAAACTGAAGATGGCAGTAACCTAGTTTGAACATGTTCCACAGTAGAAATGAAAAGAATATTCAAAAATATTTGGAAAAATGGTCAAAAGCATGGTTTTTCGGTGTTGGGAAATACTGACAAGAAGAAAGATGGGTTGATGAGAATTTGAGACTTATTTTATGCATAAGACACTGTTGTGTGTGCAGGAAACTGTATTTTCTCCATAGAAAGAGATATTTCAGCATAGAAATATTATTTTCTATGCAGAAAAAACTGTTTTTCCTGCACAAATACAAAATGCTGTTCTCAGTGGAGAATTACCACAGGCAAATTTTGTATGGAGCAAGTTCCAAACTGCAAATCATATTTGAAAACTGCAAAGTTTTCAAAGCAGCAGGAAGAAAATTGCTAAAATTACAAATCTGGACTAGTTTCCTCTAAATTTCTTCTCAAATAAGTAAGATAAAAACATAGTTGCAGCTTTAAAGAAACCCATCTCATTTGGCCCTGACCTGAGGAACAGAATGGACCTTTTCTAATCAGTGGTAAAAATAAGAAGATTGTTTAAAAATAATTTTCAGGTAGCCCTAAATGGTTGCAATCCTACTCCCACTTACCTGGAAGTAAGCTCCATTGAACCCCATGGAACTTACAATATGTTTTTATAGGTATACGTTTGCACTTGGTAAGAGCTAGATTTTGTTGTAGCTCTTGACTCCGGATCTTGAAACCATGCCCCTGAAAATCCACGGAGGGGTGCCCTTTGCTATTTTCAATGGGGTGCATGCCTGGGCTTGCCTATGGGGCTTGAATACTTGTGAACCTCCGTTTTTGCGGGTAGGTGGGTAGATTGGAACAGATCCCCCATGAAAATGGAGAGTCAACTGTATTTCATTTAATTTTAAAATACAGTGATCATAGTATTCTTCTTTATGTTCCTTGTCTGTTTTTCTTTTTCTTTTCTTTTTACTATTCTGAGATAATTCTCTACTAGTGACCATTGCTGTGTTTAAAAGCACTGTTGCATGGCAATGATATCTTGTGTACCTGGCATCTTCTGAACTTCTTTTGCCAAAGTTATTCTTGTATTCACAATGTTACTGAACTCTGTATTGTCTAATCACAATCCAGGGTGATGCACCAATTGCTTGCTGACTATAAATCTTACAGAAAATCTAGAAGTGTGTTTGTTTGGCTTTAAGGTTTGCGGAAAAGCATAAGACTATGAATTCTACGGGTTTTTAATTTGTGAGTTTTGTTTGTATAGATCATGCATTTAAGAATGAAGGTTACCCTCCCCATCCTAAAGTAAGGTAAGGAAAGTTTTCTGTGGGAACACATAATTGGGCATGTCACTCTTCAGCAAACTGAGCAAACTTGAAAGAAGTCTAAGAACAGCAATTCTAAAACAGCAGGAACCTTGAGATGGTGACTCCAAAGAAGCAGATGCATTGAATTAATGGAAAGAGATGGGAGGAAGGAGAGTGGGAACTGAGGCCACTGTACTTAAGAGGCAGGAAAAGGTGACAGGTTGCTTCCATTTCATGTCATTACTCAACAATTGATTGTTGCCAGTGTGACAGGAATAGAGGCTATTAGGCCAAATTATTGAAGCAAAAGAAGTGTGTGTGTGTGTGTGTGTGTGTGTTAGAGAGAGAGAGAGAGAGAGAGAGAGAGTCAGTGACACACAGAAAAAATACTGTTAACTATGCAACAGATCATATGTAATTTCTAAACCTAAGATCAGGTCTTTGCAAATTTGATAGACGCTGACTGCCCCTGTCCTTATTTACCAGGCACAGAACCCAACTTCTGGTTCTGCTCTCATTATTGTCCCCATTTTTGTCCTTTGGGGGTTGCCTTGTTAAAGTTTTAGTGGGAGTTGCCACACATTGTCAGAATTTAAATCTCATTCTGGAGCATAGGCACATCTTGTCTCTAGTTATGTGGGCATATCAGTGCATTTGTTGTTGCTGTTAACAACTGCCAAATCAACTTTAACTTATGTTGACCCAATGAATGAGGGATCACCAAGCTGGCCTATCATCAACAGCCCTACTCAGATCTTGCAGACTGAGGGCCATGGTTTCCTTGACTGTGTCTACCATATTAAAATGTGAAAACTATACTCTACACAGGTGCATTTTTGGTGGGAGAAACACACAATAGAAATCAAATAAACAAACAATATTTGTTTTTCTACTAATATATCTTTATTCTATGGCTGTGAGTGAAGTGGGTGCACCAGGGATCATGACAGGGTCCTGGCCATTCCTCCTTGGAGGAGAGAGCTCCAGGCAAAGTGCCTGCAAACCCAAAGCTAACTAGTTGTCATGGTCAGTCATGAGGACGACGACGAGGACGATGAGGAGGACTCGGCTCTTCAGGTACAGGAGGAACCTGAGGCTGTGTCAGGCCCCAGTTCTGCCCTGCCAGGTCCCAGCTCTGCTCTCCCAGCCTCAGTCAGACTAGCTCTGTGGGATCTTCTTCAGTGGATCCTGGGGCTCAGTAGCTCAGCATTCCAGCCTTGCTCCAGTAGAAGTGCCAGACCTGGGAGACATATAGCAGCAGAGCATTGAGGTTCCTACCTTTAGCCAGAGGAAATCAGAAAGGGCATGCCTTTGGTGTTCCAAGAGGCTTGCTGAGAAACTCTCATTAGCCACTCAGCAGTTGTGATAAGGGAGCTAGATATAAGACACTTGGCAGATGCCGAGCTCCTTTGTCAGAGTCTATTGGTTCTCATTAGTGAATGCTGCTTGATATGACTCTTTGCTTCCTAGACCTTTGACTGCCTTTGAATCCTTGATCTCAGACTGGACTCATTGACCAACCCTCTGGCATTCTTGACCTTGGACTGGATTGGTAATATTGCTCTCTGTAATTCTGAACTTTGGACTGGCTAGTGGCTTATTCTACTCAGATGCCGTTTGGTATTGTTGCTTGTGGAACTGCTTCTTGGCAGCTTGGCATGGTTTACTTTTGCCAAGCAGGCTCTTATCAGGTCACAAACAGCAAATGGTTTGGATTAGCTTTTCTTTCATCAATGAAGGGGGGGGGCAGGAACTTTGGTAGAAATGTGAGTAAACAAAAATGAAGTACTTCTGCAAACCATGAATACAGTCTGTCCTTGGCTTACACGGGGTGTCTGTTCCAGACCCCCCCCCCCCATGTAAGCCAAATTCCGTGCATGCTCAAGTCCCATTCAAGTGAATGGGGCTTGTGCATGCGGCTGTGCAGAGGCGTGCACATGCCACAGGGGCACACCCCATTCATCCGAATGGGACGCGCCACCGTTTGCACCCTTGTGCTCCCACACGGCTTTCAACATATGCTGAAAGCATACCTTGAAGATCTGTGATTTCATTTGGCACCATATGATTGCTTTTTTCCTTGCTAGTTCTGGGGCCAGTTCACCTGGGAACCAACCTGCTGGTGATGGCTTTTCTGTATATAGCAAGACTGGCCCTTGGACAGCAGTTACACAGTCTATCAGACCCTTATTAACTCGGTTGAACCTGCAAGAGCTTACACTCTACTGGCATAGTTTTCAAGAATCCAGGGTCACTGCTATTCCATGATGAGATAGCAGTGTATGGCTTTATGGAAGATGTTTTCAAATAGACCATGATTCTTGCTTGGATTTCTTGACACAACATGGCCATTGATTTCAAAGATTTAGACATGGAATTTGATAGGTTCATGGATGATAAGATTTCAAAGGGCATGACGGCTTTACATGACCTTTGGATTTATGCCTAATATTCTATTCTTAGTTGCCTCCCTTTCTCTCAACACTTGCTTATATCTTTACCCTTTTCCCTACAAATTTTACTAGATGTCACTGTTGTCCATCCTATCATTTGATCAGAACATAACACTGCCCACAAAGAGAATTTACCTAATTTTTATACAAATGGAAAGCAAGATATTAAAAGAACAAAAATGTCAGTCTTTTAAAACCTGAAATCGAAGCCTTGAGTATCTCTGTTGCCATTAGTAGCTTCTGGTTTGTGTAGTATAAGCATTACTTAAAAGAGCCCTTTTGGTGCAGTGGTTACATGCCTGTACTGCAGCCACTCATTCACAAACTACAAGGGTATGAATTTAATACTAGCCATGGGCTCAGAGTCAACTCAGCCTTGCCTCCTTCCCTAGGTCACTAAAATAAGTACCCAGCTTGTTGGGGGCAATTAGCTTACACATTGTACACTGCTTAGGGAATGCTTAAGTGCACTGATAAGTGGCATAGAAATTGACTTGCTATTGCTATTGCTTGCTTTGTGTGTGCATGTGTATATGTGTGCACGCATGTCCATGCTGCATGTGTGTGTAGACTTAATGTTTTTGATGTGAATCACATACTCTGTCCAACTGTGATTGATACTTAATGTATCATGCTTAATGACATCAGCATGGTTTGTCCCTTGTAACATTACCAGGACTGACCCCTCTGAAACCTAGGGACAATATAGCAGAGAGTTGTCCCTAGGTTTCAGGTTTGGGCCCTGAAATAATAATCATTGTCGTTGTTGTCATCATTGCCATCATAATCTATATACTGTTTCCCGCCCAGAACCAGGACTCATGATGGTTTACAAATATAACATACCTAAGCATAAAAAGTCTACATTAAAGTTGAATTAAATTATCAAGAACATTTAAAAAAGGCAAACATAAAATTGAAAAGAATTTCAAATCTTTTAAAAACCACACTGCACCTTATGCTAAACCCTTTCTTTAAAAACATTCAGTTTTCAAAAGCCTGTTGAAATAAATAATAATAATAATAATAATAATAATAATAATAATAATAATAAAGTATTTGCTTGCCGATTTGAGGAAAGGAAGGAGGGTGCCATTCTACCTTCCACAGGTAGGGAAGTCCAGAGAACGTAGCAGATTCCAAGAAGACCTTATCTTGTATTATCACTAGAGGTATCTGTGAAAATGATGGAAGTGAGAGGAAAGCCTCTGCTAAGTATGTCAGAGCCCAGATAGATCCATAAAGGGTGATATGGGCGGGATATAGACCGCCATATAGTACATATTCTATACGTACTAGGGTTAGGAAGGGGCAGTACAACATGGTGGCGCCCCTTCCACATGGGGGCCGCCATGTTTACGTACTGGACGCATAGCGTCCAGACGTGTTGCAACACCTATGACATCGCGAATGCGCCAGCGGCGCCTCGCGACATCATAAAGGCGCCGCAAAAAGAAGCTCCAAAATGGAGCTTCTTTTTTGCTCTGCGCGGTTTGACTGCTGCGGCTCCCTCGCGGAGCAAATGGCGCCGGCGGGAGACCGCTGCAAAGCGGCGGTCTATATCCCGCCATGGTCACCTAACCCACACACCTAACATATAGCTGGTCACATAACCCACATATAGCTTCATAGCACTTTGAATTGTGTGCAGAAACAGACCAGTAGCCAGTGTAGCAAATGAATGATAAGATCTCTGTAACCAGCTCCAGGTAACAGTCTGACTGCAGTTCTTTAAGCAAACTGAAATTTCTAAACTAATACATTTTATGTCAAATGACTCTCAGCAAGACCCCTCCCCTTTATTTTGAAATCAAACATTCAGGAAACAAGTCCTACATGAGCAGGTACAAATAATCTGTATGTTGTTAGTTGTAAACTACAGACTAGTTCTCCCTGGCTGCACCCACAGATTCATGCTCAAAACAATGGAATTTAGGGTTTATTTTTTTCCCTTTTCATAGGTTCTAGGTTTATAATTAGTATAGTAGATGCGGGGGGGTGTGTGTGATGGATTTGTTGCTGTGGGGATAGTGAATTTCCTTACCTCAGAGTAACAACTGCTTTTCCTGCAGGTCTAGGTGGTATAGCAACCCTTCCAGTACCAAACCTCTGTTGGGCATAGGATCCAGTACTTGGATAACACCCACACAAACTAGGACAGCTGTGGGAGAAATGGCCACAAAACTGAGAATGTATTTACAGCTAATGGAGCAGTGGGTCCATTGTCCACTCTGGCATTTTAGTGGCTAGAATACTAGATTGGGATTTGGGATATCCAGATTCTAGTACATTCAACTGAACCATGAAATTAAAAAAGAGAGCCTGCTTCAGGAGGTGGATTGCAAAGTTCTGCCACAGCGGATCTACATACATTTCCATCATGGTCTCTTGTAGGATTCACCTTTCTTGTGTAGGACATGCCTCCAAGACATTTTGTGGCTGGTGGAGAGTAGAGGACAGCTGAAAAGTATCTGTCTATGTGACTGTAGCCAAATGCACAATGATGATGTCATCCTCCAGGATCTCCAGAGGACCCCTGAGAAGTCCTGGGGATGTCTTCGTTGTTGTGTATCTGCCTCCATGCCCACTGCCAGATGCTTTTCCACTACCCCTCACTTTCCACCAGCCACTAAATGTCCATGTTGTTTGGGCAGGTAGCATGAAAAAGATAGGTTTTTGGAGGGGCGAGTATTTCACAAGGAAGGTACACACCCTCTCCAAATATCATATGCAGTCATACTGGAGAAGGTCTTTTCTGCACGCAAGATAGTATAAATTTCAAAATGTGAATTGTTTTCACTGACTGCATAGTTTTCAAATTGTTAAAATCATGTATTACTTCATTTGAGAACAAAATTAGTGAAGAATTACATCCCTACCTGATCCACAGAATGTGTTGTGGGTTAAGTGCAGTGGTAGCAATTAGGGTTATACATTCACCTTTAGACACAAGCTGCTGTGCAAAGGTCTTAAAGATATAATCCAGAAGTAACAATCTCTTGCTTGTATTATGGTTAACTTAATGTTCCTCCTAAGCAATTTCCACAATGTTTTATCTAAAAGCTTCCTTTCAGCACTTATTTTTTAAAAAGGCTTGTCTCATTTTTAAGATAACTTGCTGATGACAATGTCATTGATATGTGTAAACATATCGTTAAGGCTGCAAAAATAAATCATGCTCCATAAAAACCCACATAACTAATATTACAGCTATGATTGTAAATGATATCATTAACACTTACGTGTGAAAATAAATCATTAGGAAATGTACTGCATAATGTTTGTTTATCCTTGGCTGGCATGTGTAGGAAATTATAGGCAAGTCAGAGTGGGCAGAAACTACTTTTTTCCATTCCTTTTACATCATGATTGTTCAACTCTTTGTTGCCTCACCCATAACTCAAAAGTTGTCCTTACTGGAAAGGTACAGTGGATAAATTTGTCACTTCATGGACAACCATAGCTGTGGAGTATAATTAAAGTGGGCAATTGGCTGTTGTTTCTCTGGTTTTGGACATCAGCCAGGACATCATGGACATGGGAAAATAAGGGGCTGCCTTATACTTCATTAAACTATTGGCCCATATCACCCAGTATTTGAACTGGGGTTATGTCTACATGGCCCAATTACATTGATTCTCCTGTTCCACCCTCACTGCAACCTGTTTACACAAAACAGAGCCAAATCCCTGATTCAAGTGTGGACTGTCTTTACAATGTAAATGCACTGTGAATCTGCTCTTCCCCTGTCTGAAAGGTTGTTTTTTTTTTTTTAAAAAACCCTTACTTTTTATCCAGATTTTGCAGGAAAATCCAGAGCACTCTGTCGTAGTTGATGTCAAACAGCTGTTTTCCACATGCATCTTCCTGTGCCACCTGGTACTTCCTAATAATATAATAATATATAATTTATTTATAGCCTGCTTTTCCAGGGTAGATCAAAGCGGGTTACAACAAAGCAAAAGGGAATACAAAACAGAATACAAAACATACAATATAAACATCATAAAAAACAGCTCATTACGTTAAAACACTAAAATATGAACAGCATAAAAAAACAGAAAAAACAAACTAGCTGAATCAGACCATTGTATAACAGGGGGAACAGCATGAAGTCAGGACACATGGGGGAAAGCTTGTTGGGAAGAGAAAGGTCTTTAGGTCCTTCCTAAAAAGATCAGAGAGGTGACGCAGGGATGTAGCCAGGATTTTGGTAAGGGGGGGGTCCAGACTAAGTGCCACCATTATAATGGGGCTTGGGTGCAGCAGCGGGCAGCACACACCATTCATTTTATCTAACGGAAGGGGGGGTCCGGACCCCAAGAACCCCCCCCCCCGGCTATGTCCCTGGGTGATGGAGTGGAGCTCATCGGGAAAAGTTCCAAAGCTGCGGGGCCGAGATGGAAAACACCCTTTGTGCAGTCAAGGTGTATTTTGACTTAGGAACCCTTAACAGTGCTTCCCGGCCAATCTGAGAGTGCGGGGCAGATTATATGGGGAGAGGTGGTCCTCCAAGTACCCTGGGCCCAGGCCATTTAGGGCTTTATAGGTCATAACCAACAACACCTTGTATTGCGCCCGGAAGCAAATAGGCAGCCAAATGTAGATCTTGCAGGATAGGGTTATATGGCTGGTCCTGGAGCATCCAGTGACCAACCTTGCTGCCATATTCTGTACTAATTGAAGCTTCCGGGCATGGTACAAGTTTGCCCCATGTAGAGCACATTACAGAAATCCAACTGAGAGGTTACCAGAGCATGTACCACCGTTTCAAGGTCCCCCTGGCCCAGGTAGGGTTGCAGCTGGCGTATCAGCCGAAGCTGATAACAGGTGCTCTTGACTGTCACATCCACCTGAGATGTAGGTGGAGCGACGAATCCAGAAACACTCCCAGACTGCGAACTGAGTCCTTCGGGGAAGCATGACCCCATTAAGGACAGACGGACAAACTTCCATCCCTGGGCCCGGGAACCTATCACGAGCATTTCTGTTTTCTCTGGATTCCGACTGAGTCTGTTTTCCCTCATCCAGCCCATTACCGACTCCAGACAGGCATTTAGAGGGAGAAATGCCTCCCTAGTCACTGCATCAGTCGGAGACACAGAGAAACATATTTGGGTGTCATCAGCGTACTGATAACACTGGCCCCGTGTCTCCGATGATCTCTCCCAGCGGTTTCAGTAAATGTTGAATAGCATGGGGGACAGAATGGCTCCTTGAGGGACACCAGATGTAAGCGCCTCTTATCGGAGCACACGTCCCCCAGCGCACCATCTGGAATCTGCCCGAGAGGTAGGAATGGAACCACTGGAGTGCAGTGCCCCTGATACCTAACTCCCTCAGGCGTTCCAGAAGGATACCATGATCAATGGTATCAAAGCCGCTGAGATGTTCAAAAGCACTAACAGGGACACACTACCCCTGTCCATGCTCAGACGGAGATCATCGACCAGGGTGACATGGCAGTCTCAACTCCATAGCTCGCCCGGAAGCTGGTTTGAAATGGTCTAGAAAATCCGTTTCATCCAAGATCACTTGAAGCTGGAAGGCAACCACCCTCTCGATCACCGTCCCAAAAAGGCAGCAGCAAAACAGCCGATAATTATTCTGAATCAGGGGGTCTAGGGAGGGCTTTTTAGCAGTGGTTTTACAACGGCCATTTTAAGCTAGATGGAAACTGCCCTTCCCCAAAGATGAATTGATTATGTGGCGCAACATAGAAATTACGGCCGTCCCCCCCTGAGCTGCCACCCATGAGGGACAGGGATCGAGAGAGCGGTTGTCTTTCTAACACTTCGAAGAATCTTGTCCACTTCCTCAGTACTCACAGACTCAAAATGATCCAGTCTAATAAAGTCCACGGAAGCTCTGGAGACCTCTACTCTGGATTCTGAAGAAATACTGGCGTCGAGATCAGCCTTTAATGAAATACCCAACCATGTGATGATGCTGGATGCCTTGTTTCTGCATTCAGAGGGACTGACTTGCCCAGTAGCAGCTGTACCAATTGGCACACATGTGTAGGCCACTCCCTGACACTGCTCTGGTGTGTGGAGGTAATGGGAGGGAATCCAGGGTAGCTCTAGAGCACTGTATTCTGTTTGGTGTAGACAAGCCATTTGACTGGCAGGTGCTCTCCAGGCTTTCAAGCAGAATTTCTCCTCCCTAACCTTAGCTGGAGACCTCTGGTGTTCCTTCATGATCTCTCATACAAGTAGTAACCAGGAGTTGTATCCAGATTAGTCTAACTATGATTGGATGGATAGATGGATTGATGGATAGGCAGCTCTATGCGACTTTAATGATCTTTTGATCAACATTTGGGAAATAAATCATATAAAGATCTCATAATAACAACAAAAGTGCTAGGGAAAAAAGTCAGCGGTTCTGTTTCCTTTTATTTCTGCATCCTCGACACTATACTGGACACCTTCCACAAGGAGAAAGGATGACAATTAGAATTTTATTTATAGCTTGTCTGCCCACAGAGGCCGAATTAAACATAATGATGAAAATGAATACCAGAATGGGTTCTGTATATGCAAAGATGGTGGGAGTTGTAGTCCAAATAAGTATGTAAGTAAATAAATAAAACTAATTTGCCCATTCACTTGCTTTTTGTGTATGGCTATTTCTGAGATCATTATCACTACTATTAATTTAATTTCATTTCTACACCACCTTTCTTCCAAGGAACTCAAAGTGGCTTATATGATATCTCCTCTGCAAACACTAATTTTATCATCACAACAGCCTATGAGGTAACACTGAGAGTTTGTGACTGGTCTATAGCCACCCAGAGAGCTTTGTAGTCAAGTAGGGATGTGGACCAGCAAAAGGGCCTAAGCTCGATTCAGGCTTGCATCCTTCCGAGGTTGCTAAAACGAGTACCCAGACTGTTGGGGGCAAATTAGCTTACTAGCTAATTCGCTTACTTGCTGTTCACCGCTATGATCTTTGGAATAGCGGTATATAAATAAAACAAATTATTATTATTATTAATTATTACCTAGCCCTATTCCACCTCTCTGATCTTTACCCAACATGGCCAATCTAGTTCATTGCATGGTTAAGAGACGTCTGCAACACATTTAAGGTATATATATATATATATATATATATATATATATATATTTGTGTAGTGCTACAGTGGTTTCTCAGTGTAGTAGAGATTTTTACTGTCTGAGAAAAGCCAGGAACAAAGGTCCTCCTTCTCCAAGGATTTTTTTGTAAGACCTGGCTAAGGTCATTTACATTTCTTAAGCTGGTATGAGTTTGCCTTTGAACACATCTGCTGCTGGACTTGTTAGATCAGAAGGGAACTTGTTCAGCAGCAAAGTAACAGCAGGAAAAAGCAAAGGACATTCTACCCTGTACCCAGTTTCAAAGGAGGATTGACAGACTCTGTGACGATGGGTCAGGAGGCAAGTCTCAGAGGTCTGTGGCATTTTATACTTCCAGATTTCTCTTAGCTCTGTTCTCACCTGTGTGCAATCACTACAGATATGCATTTTAATGGACTCTTGCATTTTGTGAGTGCATGTATGTGTATGTGTCAATATCTCTTACTGGTTATTTGTCTTCCTGACAAATGTACAGCAGGAATAGTGCCATTATTAGTAGCCAAAAGAAGGCAAGCCTATGGCATGTATGGGAAGTATATTATTCTTGTTGCTATCAGCCCCAAGAATATAATTCCTCAGTCTGACAGGCGCAGAGTAAGTGTCATCCTTTCTTATTTAAATTTAATTTACACAAAATAATGCTCTTCTTGCTCCATTTCTCCTCATTCCCTTTCGTCTCATCCCTTGCTCATTTTTCTTTATCACATCCAAGTTACTCTCTTCCCCAATGTCACCCCTCCTGTGCCCACATATTTCACCTTTATATAGTGTAATGCCTCCCTTCCTTTTCAGCACAATTTGACTGTTATTGGAACCATTTGTTTCATTTTAAAATGTAAGAATTTTGAAGGAAAATAAAATAACTATTTACCATGTGTAACATTTTCAGTTTTCATATGGCTAGGGAAATTGTTTCATCCAATTTGCCTTCTGCCTTGCTTCTTTCATCAGTCTTACCTCTTCTTTCACTGCTGCTTTCCTTTGACACTGTGCATCACTCATGCTTATCATGAACACTATGTTTAGAAATAGGTTTAATTTTTTGTACTTGACCTGTTCATCATAAATATTCCTTGCACACTCCCCTGTCATGACCCTAATTCTCATATATCTGGAGCTGAAGCACCACTTGGGCACAATATACTTAGCATATCTATCCATAAATGCATCCTGTCTCTACTGAGGTATGTTTAACATTAAAATAAAATTTACTATGATGATGGCAAATAGATACTTATAGGACAATTTCGGTTGTGAGTCAGAAAGTCCTACGCGTTGCCATTACTTCATTCAGAATAAGAATTTGAACAGCCACAATACTCAGTTACATTACTGTACAATCTGTAAAGATGTATAATTAAATACCAAGGTCAGAATCATCTATGCCATCATATTTCTGATTGCTTTGTATGGCTGTGAAAGCCGGACAGTGAAGAAAAATGACAGAAAGAGAATCATGCCATTTGAAATGTGGTGCTAGTTAAGAGTTCTATGGATACCATGGTTGGCTAAAAAAGACAAATGGATGGGTCCTAGAGCAAATCAGGCCTGAATTCTTACCAGATGGCTAAAATGAGGCTATTGTTCTTTGGACATGTCATAAGACAACACAATTCACTGAAAAACCTATAATAGAAAATAGAGGGCAGTAAGAAATCAGGAAGACCACATCACAGATGAATTGATTCAACCATAGAAACCAGAGCCCAGTGTAACCAGGGCTCTTGGAGGCTTATTATTCATAGGGACCCATAGGGGGAAGCTAATGTATTGGCAAACAGCAGCAACAGCAACAACAATCATGAGTTGAATGTGATTTCAGTCAAATGTTATTCTTCCTCTGTCAACCTGGAATGATGCTGTGCCTGCAATTGTATCCCAAGTACAAGGAATCTTAAGACTTGTCATTCCAAGGCTGCCTGGATTCTGTAGAGTAGATTCAAGCATCATGGACTGCTGGTGCTGGAGTAGAGTTCTGGGTGCCAATTAGCAGAGCTCTGGAGGCAGTCCCAAAAGGAGGGCCCCCTTCATACACCTGTAGTGACTATTCTAGGAGTTGTGGCACAGGAAAGGAAAAAAAAAAAAAGAATAAGGGACACCAGAATTACCCATTTTCCTATCTGCTCAGAAGTACAGTGAGCCCTTGGTATCTGCTGAGTTTGGTTCCAGGACACTCTCTGGATACCAAAATCTGTGGATGCTCAAGTCCCATTCAATATAATGGCATATTAAAATGGTGTTCCTTATACAAAATGGCAAAATCAAGCTTGCATTTTGGAATTTCTTTTATTTATTTGAATGTTTTCAAGCCTGGCTTCTTGAATCCATGGATACAGAATCCATGGAAACAGAGGGCCAACTGTAAAGTGAGGAACAGCTGAGTGCAAGAATGTAACTACTGTGAAGTTACAAGGACTAGATTACTCAAGAGACACCATGGGGAAGCACAGCACTGACATGTAACAATAATGGTGAAGTTAATAAGCCACAATCCTTTGAGGCCACTTTTTTCTGTTCCATGAACTTCTACAACTGTACAATGAAGAAAACTGAATCAACCCCAGGCCCATTTTATATGCATCTATTATTTCCATTCAGAGTCACCTGATTGACCTATATAAAGGCAGAAAGGTGTTATTGGGGAAAAATACCATGCACTATATTACAAAACCTGATGACAAACAAGTCTTTGATTGTACAGCTAGTTTTATTTGAATCTCTGAAGGAGATGTCTCAGTGTATATCTAAAATCAGAAGTTGTATCTTTGTCTGTTTCAGGAATTTGTTCTTCCCTTTGTTACTCAGCAAGTGAAACTGTCAAAACAGTACTTTAGAAAGAGTATGAGGAAACTGCTAGAAACTACAGGCTCATCTTTCCCTGCCAAAGTCTGTAAATGGTATTGCCACCAGAGTTGTACCCAGGAAATTTATTTGAGGCGAGGAGCTAAAAAATTCTGCTGGAGTAGGTATTTTGGGTATTTGATTTTATTTAGCTTGTATAGTGCATGCCCAGAGCATGGAAGCAATATGACTCATTAAAAATGCGTATCCATGTGTAACAAAGTTTTGTTTCAAAGGCAATGCAATAAACAAAATTACTTTATTGGTGTAAGGACATTTTCAAGTTACTTCTAAAGGGCATTTTAAAATATTTTAGAGGCATTTGACAGGAATGTTTCTGTATATTCTTATCAATTTTTTTTAAAAAAATGAAAACAACAAATAAAGCAAATAGCCATTTTTTTATTGCAGTGAGTAAGATCAATGTATTACTGTTCCAAAACTACAATGATGAACAGCAACAAGCTACTTTTAAAAAAGAATGTCCCAAGCTCTCTGCAGGCCACTACAGCCACTAAATTTAACATCCTGTGGCAGAACTGACTACTGAAAATTTAGCAAGGTATATCAAAATTTTCAGTGATGAAAAATTGCCACTGTTTAAATCAGAAATGAGTTTAGACACTTCTATTTATTGCCTTCCAACTCTGCTTGGTATCTGTTTGATTCCTGCTGAGCAGCAGATTTGATTGCTCCAATGGTGATTGGTGGCTTCTATGTCAGCAGAATAATAAATTGACTCTGGGTTTCAATTCAGACTTTAAAGTAGCTATTCAAAGTTGCTAAATCAGTTTTTATAATCAGATCCAGCACTTTGAATAGCTTTATAAAGTTGAAACAAAATCCTGGAATAGATTCACTGCTGCCCTGACATGGAAAGACCAGCTGTCACTGTATAGTTGCCACACTTGCCCAACAGGGCACTTCTAGTGTTCTCACAAGGAAGGTTCTTAAAGAATAGCAGCTGGTCTTCTCTCTCTCACCATCTTTCTTTCCAATGCTCTTCTAAAGCAGGGAGGAAACAGAGTGGAATTTAGTTTTGGACTTGTAATGGAGAGTTTGCCTCTTTTCTTTCCTGGCATATGTTGTGCAGATGAGGAAAAGAAGAGAAGCTTTTCAAAAACATGTGGAAAATAGACAAGAAATCCCAGTCAATAAAACATTCTGTAATATCCAGCTTCAGACTGTCTGCCCTTGGAGTTATCAGGATCAGGGATGACAATGCAGCAAAGCCTCCTTGGTTAATCTGATGTGCAGCAGAGGTGATTTATCTATTGGTAGATGAGGTTTTCATAGGGAGAAGTAATAAGTCCATATCCAAGCTTGTATCTGGTGACCATTACTTCTTGGCTATGTGTCTAGCTAATTGTAGAAGGATTCCTTCCAGCCCATCAGTATGGGGATCAATAAATCTTGGCGACGCCATAAAAATTTGAATTTCTCAAGGCATTAACTTCAAATTTTCAGTGATACTTCTGCTATGTGAGACTTTGTTAGGTATTAACAAAATTTATTATCTCACTAGGGCCACACTAATTCTAATAACAAATGACCAGCTTCTGCCTAAAGCTCTAACACTGAATAAAATGTACCTGTAATCCATCAAAAAATGCCTAGAACCTGTGTCTTGCTTGGTGGAGTGTAATGTTGGGCCTGGAGAATCCCCCTGTGTTACCCAAAAAAGTCGGGAAAGCTTCTGGCTTCTTAGGACACATGCATTATTATTATTATTATTATTATTATTATTATTATTATTATTGGTAATAATATTGTAATGCTGTAACTGTATTTTTAAACTCTGCTGTGATCCCACCTCGATCCAATCAGGAGAGGCAGGAAGATACAAATAAATTTATTATTATTATTATTATTATTATTATCATCATATAATAATATGAAACCTCATATTTCAGTGAGAGGAGTGTAGGGTATGCTAGCTCTTGGGCTACTGCTTGTCAAGTTTGCAAGGCTATTTAAAAGGACAAGCATACACTGTCTTGTACATTTAATGGCCAGGGAAGGTACAGAGTACCTGGGAACCAGCTGGCTATATTTCTACAGCCAAGAGAAATCAGCAGCTTCCCATTGCTGAGATCTCCATTGAGTGTGTAAGGTTACAAATATCTATGTTACCAACAGGATTCCAACAATTGTGTTTCTCTGCATCCACTCTCAGTTGTTGGTTTCTCCTGAAAGGCAGAACAAGAATGTAAAATATCCTGGTAACAAGACAAGGATAAGGTCTACCAGACATTTTACACATCAGCTGTCAGGGACGTAGCCAGGATTTTAGTAAGGGGGGGCAGACTAAGTGCCACCATTATAATGGTGCTTGGGTGCGGCAGTGCAGCAGCACGCACCATTCATTTTTGGCTTGGGCCCAGGATACCTAAAGGACCGCCTCTCCCCGTACATTCCGCCTCGCACCCTCAGAACGTCTGGGCAGCAACTACTGAAGGTGCCTGGGGCTAGGTTATCCTCCACTACACGGAGGACATTTTCCATCGCTGCCCCAGCCCTTTGGAATACGCTGCCCACCGAGCTCCGCTCAACTACCACCCTGGCCCAATTCAGGAAGGATCTTAAAACCTTCCTGTTCCAACAGGCATTCCCCGATTAAAAATCCTGTGGGCCTCCCTTCTCTTCCGTGGCCAAGAGGTTGGGCTTTGGGGCTTTTAGCCTGTTATTCTTTAGTGATTGTTTGATGCTGTTTGTATTTTTACTCTGTTTTTACTGTAATCACTGTTTTTAACTTATGTTGTAAGCCGCTCTGATCGTGGAAAGGAGCGGGATAAAAATAAAAACTTTTTTATTTATTATTATTATTTTTCTAATGGAAGGGGGGGGTCTGGACCCCAAGACCCCCCCCCCCCAGCTATGTCCCTACAGCTGTGCATCAGCTTACCACTGCTGGCTTCTGATATCATCATGAACAGTAACTTTAGGGTGATTGAGCCATATTGCTGACAACATATACCGCCATTTTAGAAAATTACGATAATGCACCACACAGCATCACACAAGATGTCCCATTGCACAACAGAGTTTTTCCCCATAACAGGGCACCACACAAGATGTCCTTTTATCCAATGGGTGCTCCCATCATGCAACAAGGCGATATGAAAGGTGGGAAGATTTTTCCAGCAATGTACGGGCAATCATGACCTCCTTTGCCCTCTGTTCCAGATTACCAGTGCCCTGTACCTCTGTTGTAGGTGATTCCGCCTTCTCTTTATGCTATCATTGCAAACCTGTCCCACAAAGTGCCACACTTTTGTGCATGGTGGCCATTGTCCAATGGCCATGCTGCTCACTCTGCTTGTGTAATGGTCCTGATGGCATAGCTATGAGAACACTTCCCTCCTGAGAATACAACCATTGTACAATACCACATTTCTAAACTGAACAGTAGTAAGGTGGTTTATGACACTGTAAATTCTCAACAGGATACTAGCCTGCATTTCAAGGCACTTTGTCATCATATTCCAACATACACTGGTACCCCGGGATACGAACGCGCCGCGATACGAAATTCCCGGGATACGAAAAAAAATAAATTAATTAATTATTTCCGGGTTACGAACGTTTCCCCGGCTTGCGAAAAAAAAGCCGGCGCTGTTTTGAATGGAGCCGCGGCGCAGCCGCGGCTTTTCCCCATTAGCGCCTATGGGGATTCGGCTAACGAAAGTCCCCCGGGTTACGAAAATGGCGCCGGAACGAATTAATTTCGTAACCCGGGGGACGAGTGTATTGACATATTTCTGAAATTGTGATATTTGTAACTGTGCACAGTAATCCATGTGACATTCAACTAAAGCAGAATAGAGTGATACCATTGCTTTCCTTGATAGAGATGCTATACTTCTATTAATATAGCCTCAAACTGTATTTGAGGTTTCTCTCTCTCTCTCTCTCTCTCTCTCTCTTCATTACTGTTGTGCTCATCCTGGAGGAATGCCTGGCTGAGGACTTGGAAGAGGAGAGAGAGAGAGGGAGGAACCTGACCCTGAGCCTAGTCTCAGTTCCTCATTCCCTGTGCCAATAGAGGCTGATGCCAAAGAGGACAGTCAGGAGCCTGGCATTCAGGCAGCTGAGTCTCCTGTGAACTTGGGCAGCGAGGAAGAGGAGGCCAACGTACCTGTGCCTTCTTACAGTCAGCAAAGTTCAGAAAGGACAGGGCTGCATCATTCTAGGAGGCTTTATGAGAACCGCCAAGTAATCAGGAAGCAGCTGCACTAGGAAGTGCTGGAGATAAAAGCCTGGGAAGAATGTCAGAACTTTTGTCAGAGGTTAAGTGACATTCTTGGTGGAAAGTACTCTCATTGTGGACTCCTTGTTTTCCTGTTGTTTTTTTTTTCAGATTGAATCTTTGGACCTTTGCCTGACCTTGCTGCTCTCTGGAAACCTGACCATTGGATAGACTGATGACCGCAGCTCTTTGGACTTCTAAATTCTTTGATATGTTCTAAGGCCCTAACTTTGTACACTTTGGATTTGACTTGTCTCAAACTCTGTGTCTTGGTTGCAACCCACTATGTGCATCTAGTAACTAAGGCTGTTGCTATCGGCCACTGGTTGCCTTCCCAGAAAAATACATATTTGATTTTTGTTTTGTTTGTGGTTTACCAAGACCCAAAGATCATTTTCAAATGCATTACTGTAAAGCCAGTGTTGCCCATTTTGTGTTTTGTATTTGATTTTTCCTGCCTAAATTCAGAACCTTACATTTGTATGTGTATGTGCCTTCAGGTCTCCTGCTGATGTATGGTGCCCCTATTATTTTTTAGTAGGGTTTTCTTAGGCAAGGGATCTTCAGAGGTGGTTTTGCCAGATCCTTCCTCTAAAATAGCCTACAGCACCTGGTATTCTCTGGTAGTCTCATATCTAAGTACTAACCACATCTGATCCTATTTAGTTTCCAAGATCAGATGGGATCTAGTGCCTTCAATGTATTTAGGACCAGCCTTACACTTATTGTTTAAATTCATTTTGTTAGCTTGGGCCTAATTGATTTTGAATGAAATTCATTTTGTTATCTTGGGCCTTATGAAAATTGGAACAATGTTTGCCACCCATCAGTCTGCAGGGACTTCATCTGTTCTCCAAAAATTCTCAAAGACTGTAGACAGAAGCTCTAGGATTACATCTCCAAGCTCTTTTATCCCTCTTGGATCTAGTTCACCCAGCCTGGATACTTGAGTTTGTTTAATATTGTTAAGTGTTCCCTTATCTGTTTTGTGATGCAGCCCCCTCTCTGCATCATTTATTCTGTTTTCACAAAATTGACCTGTCTCCCTTTTGTGAGAAGAGAGTGGGGAAAAAGGGTGTTGAGTGCTTAATGCCTTCTCTCTGCCATTTATTAACATTTCCCCATTTGTCTGTAGTGGACCTACTATTTACTTGTCCTTCCTGTTGTTTTGAACAACTTATTCCAAGATTATTCTGAGTTCTAGCCCTCTTGACACTACAGATATTATGTACACATTTATATACATCCTTGCTAAATTGTTATTTCTTATAAATATCCTGTTTAAATCTCAGCTCATCCAAACGTTGCTTATGCAGCCAACTGATTTTTTTTAAAAGAAGTCTTAGACTTTTCTTTCTCTTTGGAATGAATTGTGATGGTGCCTTCAATATTTCTTTAAGAAGTTCTCATCCACAATGAACAATTTTCTTTCTGAGTATGTGAAATGGCTACACCTATAGAGCAAAGTGAAGAAACCAGGAAGAAAGAAAATTAACTTATTTGAGATGTGGTGCTGGAAAAGAATGCTGAGGATACCATGGATGGCCAAAAAATAAATGGGTTCTAGAACAGATCAAGCCCAAACTTTTCCTGGAAGCAAGGATGACTAAATTCAGGTGATCCTACTTTGGCCACATCATGGGAAGGCATGACTCATTAATAATAATAATAATAATAATAATAATAATAATATGTTTTATTTATATACCGCTATTCCAAAGATCATAGCGGTGAACAGCAAGTAAGCTAATTAGCAAGTAAGCTAATTTGCCCCCAACAGTCTGGGTACTCATTTTAGCGACCTCAGAAGGATGCAAGCCTGAGTCGAGCTTGGGCCCTTTTTCTGGTCTTGAACTCGCAACCTTGTGGTTTTGAGTGAATGGCTGCAGTACAGGCATTTAACCACTGCGCCACCAGGGCTCCGAAAGGAAAGGCAATAATGCTAGGAAAAGTGGAAGGCAGTAGAAAGAGAGGAAGACTGCAGGCCAGATGGATGGACTCAATTAGGGAGGCCACAGGCCTGGATCTACAAGACCTAAGCAGAGCAGTGGAGGATAGGGGGGCTTGGATATGCCTCATATACAGGGTTGAAGTTAATAACAGCAGCAACACAGAGCAACATGGCAGTGAGGGACTGGTAGGCTAGGTAAGGAGCAGAGAATGTGGACATCTTACATCTCTTTCATTTCCAGACTAATTTCATGTCCAGATTCATTCCCAAGAAGTCTAAAATTGCCTTCAGTTTGCCTGCTGTTGCTGTCAATAACAGGTTTGTTTGTTTATGGGATTTATATCTTGCCTCTCTCCCAAAATGAGATTCAAGGTGGCTTGTTTCACATATTATATCCTGCAATTATGGAGTTGATTTTACACTTGTTGTGGATCAGTATTATTTTGCTATCTGTTGTTTCCATTCTACATATTCTTTATTTTGAACCCCATTTTGGGAAAAAGGCAGGCTATAAATCCTATAAATAAATGAAATAAATAATTGTTAATGTTTATTCTCCAAAGGTGAGGGACCATGCAAAGGTTTAGAAAAAATTTAACACTAATGAGGTCACCTTAATATATTGCTTTATAGGCTATTTTAAGTGACATATAATTATGAAAGATCTCCTTGTATAAAAAATGGGAACATAAAAGATCAATATATGTAATCTTTGGAATGATGACTGGTGGCAAAAGTGAACAAGAATGAATAGATAAGGTGTACCAGAAAAATGTGATGGAGTTCCAGAGGAATTTGCCCTTGGCCTAAATCCAAAGTTAGCTGCAGCTACAGCAGACACATGAAAATGAATGTATTTTGTTAATATGAATAGGCTTACTTATGTAAGACCCACCAATTTCTATAGTTCTATTCTATTTGAGACTAACTTTGGGTTTAGCCTGTAATTTAACTGAGTATGTCTTGGTTAATCTATTAAATGGAGTGGGAAACTTTTATTACTATAGATGTTTTAGGTGGCAACTTGCATAGCCCCTTATATGTGTGACTGGTGAGTGGGGCATTGAGAAATGAAGTCCAAAAAAATTGGGCAAATAAAGATTGCATGTCGCTGCTATAGAACAATTTTGTATTATCATCTTCACCTTACAGAATCAAGGGTGAGACTGAGAACCAGCATTAAACTCACCTAGTAAGTTCATATTTCACATTTCATTTGAAACATGTAGCCCTCTTAATATATACCTCAATCCCTTTACCACGACAGTGTATAAGCGCTACTAAATATAATAGTTCTGGGCAAAGTATGTGATCCCCTCCATCATTTATGATTACTGCAATTCATAGTAGTAGTTGTAAATTCAGAAAAAGACATGAAGCAGTAGTTCCAAACTAATTAATCTAAAACAAGTATCCATGCTCTTATATGCAAATGGAGTTCTATATTTTAACATGAACTTGGTACTAATTATTCATCTAGAATGAATAAGACTTACAGAGTCAAAATATTTACTTTTAGTGATTCCTGTTTGTTTTCACTTGAAGGAGGGTAACACAAATCATAGCTCCTCTTGCTTGGAAAACAATGTATAATATATTTATAATTTGGCAAGGGACATTTGCAAAGTAGACTAATAGGCAGATCATAACATTGTTATCCAGAAATCTCACACACAGTGTGTACATGACACACTGTCTTTTTTATAACATGTAATCTTTTTACCTTCAAAAATGGGTAGAAGAATTACTGTGTGTATTTATGGACTTATGGTGTTATTCAGCCATGCATATATTTGTCAGTTTCTGGATACCAAATGTGCATGAACTAGCTTTAAGAAGATTATCTGAACTGCTCTATACAGAGTGAGAGTAAAGTGCATTTTATAGCCAATCTAGATAGGAAGAGTAAGGATAAATTGAACAGACAGTCCTGGCAGATTTCAGTTGTAATTTCATGGATATTGCATTAGCTAGCAAATGTCAGCAGAAGATGTGTATTATTTCATCTGTGTATTTTGCCGCAAGGAGCCATCAACTACAGTGATCACTAATGAATCTGCTCTACAATTTTCCAAGGTTCATCAATTTTCTATATCAATATACAAACCTCCTAAGCAAACCTGCTTTCAAGATATCAGTATGAGGAAACAGATGGCTACAAACAAGCCATAACTCATTTTGGAAATGGGGGAAGGGAACTCTCTGGCCTCTGTTCTGTGTTTGTTTTATACCCCCCAAAAATCTATACATAGAACATATTCTTTTAATACTCTATATATTCTGAATTTTTACAGCAGTGGACAGTGCTATCTTAAGTCAGAATTCTTTACTTTTTGCATATGTGCAGCTGCTTTGTGTATACAGTCATACTTGGTATATCTGCCACACATCAAAGTGGCAAGAGACATATCAAGAGGGACTGTACAAACAAAGTAGCAGGGCATGTTGTAGTGGGTCCAGTTAATCTTTTCATTCCCCACATTATCCTCAACACATAGCCTGACGTGGAAAATTGACTAATGTTGGGCAGTCCAGCAATTGGATTTATGTCGTGCACAAGCTACATAATCTGTACCGACAGAGATTGTGACCAGTTTTGCCCAAAGGCTTGACTATGTGTGGGTACATGTCCTTTCCTCCATCTTTTCCACTATCTAATGAACACTATGAAGCATCCACCAGACCTTCACCACCTTCATCATCTCTGTAATGTTTAGCAGAGCTTTCTCCTGAATAAGCTGTTGAGATATGATTTGAACCAGGGACATCACAGGTCATTTGTTCAACTAAAAGTTCACCCATGCTCTCTGGTGCACTTTGATGCAAGTTGCCTGTTGTGTTTTGCTTCATTACACTTTAAATTTTTTTATTATGTTAAGCCCTCATTATTTTATGCTGTGCACTCTGTACAACACAGCTTTATTTTCTGCTATGGCCCTTGCCGATAAAGTCCTTAAATCAATCTCAAAATCTTCTTTGTCACATATGAAGTGGCCCAGAGAGAATTGTTTGCTAAAGTGCGCTACAGCTCATATTTGCTCTTTCTTGCTGCAAGCCAAATCATGTGGTGTTAGATGCTGCAAGTACTGAGACAGTAGAGAAATCTCTAACTACATCAGTTTTCAACCCCCTGTTCAAATTTCTTGCCTGAAAGAAGCTGCAGCATAAGAACTGCTGCATTAGCTTTTTGAAAACCAACTTTTGCCATGGAAACATTTCAGCAGAGTAATTTTTCCTCTATTTTGTGCTCCGATTAGGTTGTCAGGGCAGTACAAAGCAACTCCATTACTCCATGGGGAGCCAATCCATTGTCTTGAGCAAGCAACAGCTCCCTAGTGTATAAAGTTGCTTCTGTGCAAGTATTGTATTCTGCATGTGATGCTTTGTATGTTTTCCCCTCATCGTTAAATCAATTACCATTCCTACCAGATGGGACTTTGTCTGTATTTCAGAGCTTTGAGCTCTGAATTTTATGAATTCAGTCAGCATGCACTTATACATATGCTTCTTTTATTTATTTGATGAATCTCCTTTCTTTGATGTCTAACTTAGTTTCTATCAGAATGAAGGGAAGGCAAAGCCAAGAGGCACAAGAGAAGTTTATTTACAAACTGATTTCCAAAACTACCAATATGTTTTGCATATAAACATTCTTCCTTAGGCAAGACTATTCAGTATAAAAATTATTTTATCAGCGAACTGGTAAAATCCAGTCTCTTCCTGCCTATGCTAGGCAGAGATGAAATAATTTAACAGTTGTGAGTTCCAGTTAGGTGTACTGTGGATGATGGGCAAAAGCTTCTCTCTATCATGACAAAAGAGGTGAGGACAGGAGAAAGTGATGGAAAGAGTACCTGGATCAATCATATAAAAAGCTCTGAAATGAATGGGAGAATTCCACAAATGAAGCAGATCTAAGTGCATGACAGCTGTAGGATTCCAGGGCTTACAGTCAAAGAAAGTAACTTTCCCATCCTCTTGTTGTTTTGACACTGGTAGTCCATTTGGTATCTTGTTTACAGACTGTGAAATTTAAAAACTATTTTGGCAAAGGGAGTACTATGAACAAAAATGAATAAAAACCACACACAGCCACAGAATGAAGGGAGCAAATGTTTCTGGCTTTTGGCTTTATTTATGATTTCATGAAACCAAACCAATTGCGAATATGTTTTGTAGCACTAGGTAGTTGTGGCCGGTGAGTTGCATGTCAGTGAGCACAGTGAATCTGCTCTGCATTTAGTCCAAACCTTAAAGGAACCATCAAAGGTTCTAAACCTACTTTGGAGATAGGATTCAACACCTTTGATTCACTGGATTCACTGTCCCACTGATATGGAAGCCATCAGCTGCCACTGTTTGGAGCTGGTACCAAAATAGAAAAGGAAAGGTTTTGATAAAGTTTTCATCTCTACCCATTCACTGTCCATTAGTCAACAAGCGTTCATTGCTTGTCCTAGGCCCCATTCCCACTGGGCTATAAAGCAACGAATCTTGCTGCGAGTGAGTTCCTGAGTCATATTCCTATCACGTCCTTCATTCCCATTACAAAAGGGAGCAAACGGAATAAGTTTTTCTTGACCCATGTTCTCATTCCCAGTGATATTTCTCCATTGTATTTTGATGTGGACTTTTTTGTTCCCCATTCACATTGCCTGTCTGGAACTGGTTTTTCTTTTTTTAAGCTGGTAATCAAGCGCTTAGGTGATTAGATGTCACGGTGACATCAGTTGCTTCTATGCATATTGACGTGGGCTATTTTTGTTCCCCATTCCCATTTGTGTCTTTCAAATCTGTTTTTCTGGTGTGTTTTTTTGTGGACAATGGATTGCTGAAGAGCCTGAGCGTGGATAGGCATCATTGTGATTGCCGCCCAGACGCTGGAGCGCTGAGGCACTTAGGTGCTCAGCAAAAACAGAAAAAAGGAAAAAGAAGAAATAATAGTTATAAAAAGGGTGTGCAGTGGGTCTCCTCACACATCGATCTATGTGGAGTGGGGGGTTGGCAGGGGGGCATCATGTGCTTACCACATTTGGAGGCCAATGGAGCAATTTGCAATGTTCGGACACCCGACATAGCACCTAGGCGATCAAAAGCTTAATATTAAAAAAATTGTCTACACATGCGATTGTCTTGCCCTGCTTCCCACTCCACCGGGGGAAAGGCTACGCAAATGGAGGGAAATGGTACCGGGAATGCAGGAAAGAGAACAAAGTGGGTGACACCCCCAGGACAGCCCCTTGAACATTGCTCCTCCCCTCCTAAAATACCGATTCAGACACCCTGTCATTCCCATTAGTTTGTCCCGGATCTGACACGGCAGCTGCTAAAAAAACCTCTGGAAAAGTGGTGTCAGGATAACCTGGGTTATCCACCACTGATCTGGAGAAACCAATCAAAGTAGGATCAAACTTGAATTCAAATGGGAATGATTTTCCTTAAACAAGGATTGAATGCGAGTTCAAATGGGAATGATGTCCCTATAATCCAGTGCTTCTCAATTATTTTCTGTCTAGACCCCCCTAGGAAGAAGAAAACATTTCGCGCCCCCCGCGCAACTGTAAATAGTATCATTTGTCTATAAAATTGTTATAAGTACACCTCTGCATAACAGAGCCTCGCGCCCCCCTTTACGGAGCCTCGTGCCCCCCCCCCCGGGGGGCCCGCCCCACTATTTGAGAAAGGCTGCTATAATCCAATTCTTGATTCACTTTATAGCCCAGTGGGAATGGGGCCCTAGGCCATATCTTTATATTCATAGTTAGTTTTAATTATTGCTCGACTCCTCTATGGCAGAATGCACAATCTAGAGTTACATACCTGTGACTGTTACATATGCATGATCTTTACGTAACCTCTAGTTTAAGAGCTTAGTTTACAACTCTAGTTTAGCAGCTTCCAAAGACAGCCTCACATAGAGTGCAGTGCAGTAGTCCAAGCAGGATTTAATCAAAGTATATGTTACTGTGACCAGAACTGAGATTTCAGATTTGAGGCAGTGAAATAATTAAGGACCCTTTAACATTATCATCATCATCATCATCATCACATTCATATTCCTCTGTTCTTCTAAAGCATTCACAACAATGTACATTACTGCTCCATTGCTCCTGTGAGGTAGGCAGGATGTAGAGAAAGAAACTGACTGACCCAAGGTCATCAACTAAGCTTTGCAATGAAGAGAGAATCTAAATATGGGCCTCAGTGCTTTCTAACCATTTTTAAAAGCCATCACATACTTTTTATGACATACAGGATATATAGTCAGTCAACTAAATTTAGTAAATCTGCCTGTATATGTGAAATATACCAGCAGGCAAATACTAGGAAAAAGAAGAGCAGTAAGAAAACATTTCTTATTGTCAGGTAGGTGGCACTAAGTAACTAACTATTGCAAACACTCCCCAAAATCTAAGTGTGCAATTTCTTTTTGGTGTGACAAAGTAGTTTCTCTATGAGAAGGAAGCAAATGCATATCAAAGAAATAATTCAATAAATAAAGAGAGAGGGACGAAGGGAGGGAGAGAGGGAAACGAAGGGGAATTTTGATAGATGTACAAAGAGGAAGAAAACAGAACTGCAGCTTTCATGGTTTCATTAAATTCAGGTTCATGTATATCTCCTGTTGGAGTAAATTGTGATGGCTTTGAAAGATTGTCTATGCAAAGATACAGAAAAGGTAGATTCTCCTTCTTCTTCCAGGAAGCTACAGAAAATATATTGCCTAGTGATAATTCATTAGCCATGAATAAATGATAAGTAGTGCAGCAAATCAACAGGAGGAAAGTTGTCCAAAGGATGAAAGCAGCTCATTAGAGAGCAATAAGACTTGCAGCTTCTTGCAGCCTGCTTCTTTGAAAGCCAGTTTGGAAGTAAGCACCACCAATTTCAGAGGGATTTACTCTTAAGTAATAAACAGACATATGTCATTTTAGAGAAGAAGGGGGAAAAAGCAGAATGAAAACAGCCAACAACACCAAGACATCATGATAAATGAGGCTAAAACAGAAAGTCTGAAAAGAAGTGAACCACAAATAAAAAGTTCAAAAAATGCTGCTGGAATTATAAAGAGCTCATGGAAAAAGAGAAAGGGGAACTACATTTAATGGTCTTTTCAAATTAGTTCAGTTATAATGGTAAGTAGGGTAGGGAAAGAAATTAGATTTATATAGAAAAAGGGCAAAAAGGAACCTTACAATAATAAAATACAGGTTAAAACCAAACTCTTGATTAAAATAAATACATTTTAAAAAATCAAATAAAAACTTGATGGAAGAGGTATCTACACCTAATTAATGACAACTCATACAACTCATTCAGCAACAGACTAGCTTAGGTGCCAAAGGCTTGTATGCATAGAAATAATATTTGCCCAAAGGCAGAAGGACAATAAAGGGGATGCAAAAGTCCCCCTCCCCCCCGGAAAAGTGTTTGGAATGAACACCAAAGAAGACCAGCCTAAGTACCAACATTATGATAGTTGGGTTATCATCACAAGTAATTTCTTGGTAATCTAGAAGAGGTGATGGCTGTTTTGGTCTGCAATTCTATATTATCATTTTATTATTGGCCATGCTGGGTAGGGTTGATTGAAAATATAGGTCCCAACAGCTGTGCCCCATCCCTGGTCTATGTGAAGGATGGAGAATTCACCACACTAGTGTCATGAAGAGTTTTCCACGCTTCAACATTGAGCGTTAAGCAATTATTTTGTCTGACATAGGAATCTTGGGTGCCAAGCGGGGAGGGGCTACTCCACCCAACATTTCAATCCATAAATTAACCCTTGAAAAGATATGGTTCCCCACCACTATATCTTAAAACTGAAGAATTAAGGTCCTAATCTAGATTCAGTCTGGGCTACCATTGTCTCCTTCTGGACACCTGAGTGCCCAATTTGTGGTGGTGTTTGAACCAGACAGGCTAAATTATCATCAATACTCCACTTAAACATTCTTCAATATTGGAATCTCGGGATATTTACATGGGAAATTAGCAGGCTTTTTTTGGGTAATCTTTTAGGGTTTTTATTATATTCATTCATAGGTATATAAACATGTGTGGGCCTCATACAGAGAGAAACACAGACAAGACATGTCACAGATCAGGAGAGAATCTTTCTCTCTCTCTATCTCTTTAACAGGTTTTGTAATATTTAACAGATTTATATGTAAATTAACTTCTTAAACAGTGTAATTCAGCCATATATTCATCATCATCATCATCATCATCATCATCATCATCATCATCATCATCAGGTTCTTTCATACTTTCCATGGTGTCTGTTAAGGTAGTATAAAGACACTTCATGAAGGCATTCACATGTACAGGTTTCTGTCCTTTGTATCATATTCATAACCATTTTTCTATCAAAGAATACAATTTCATCTGCTGAAGCACTATATATCTCTAAACAAACACAGGCATTTCAGGGTTAATCTTCTAGAGCAGTTAAATCTTAACAGCATTCATTACAGCCAAAAGCTTCCTAATGACATTCATCATGTGTGTAATGGGACATCAGCCCTCCTCATAGGTGGGCTTGCCTTCTGCGGCTTTAAGCTTACGCAGAAGGCAAGCCCCATTAGAAGTAATGAGGCGTGTACCCATGCCGTGCGCCCCATGCACCACTGTATGCATATTTCCTATGGGGCTTGAGCATATGCTCTTTTCTCTATATGCGGGGGAAGTCTGGATCGGATCCCTCACATATAGGGAGGGCAGACTGTATATCTATTTCAGCATAGTGTAGATGTTTCTTACCAATACTATTTTCCTCTGGCCAGCATGGTTTAACTTTACCACTATCTTTGGGAAGGTTAACAGCCTATCAGTGTATCAGGAACAACCCAGCTGTTGAAGACAGCAGTCTTTGTCAATGGAGAGATGTCCAAAGACAATCTGATCTGTTCTATCTTGGATCCTTTTACTCTCTCTTAAGATCACTCAGGTTATCAATGTAAATCAAAACAAAGGAACAAACAGTTCCCACACTTACAATATCCAAAGAGAACAAATAGCTTTACTGATGATCCTGCCTGTGGTCCACTAGAAGTCTTTGGCTTCCCTCCATTTGGACCTGCTATGAGGTTATCCTTGATCAAATCCTCTGGACATTTTGTTTTCTTCATTACAATTAAGCATATTTGTTATTGCAAGTCAGACCTTCTCACATCCACAGTATGAGATTATTCTTAAGCTTGACATTTGAGTAGGTATTTCACCAGATGTAAGCTGCTGCCAATTTCTCATTGAACATCACACTCAAATACATCTAGCTTTCTATATTATATCTTATATCTATACTCTGTACACTCCATTTTGTACTTTGTTGGTCTATTCCAAGGCTGGCAACCTGGCAACCTATATGTCTTGACTGTAAAATCTTGGAGCAGTAAAACTCCTGCACAGCTCCTGCTTCATTTGGATTTATGCAGGAGAACTTCCCAGAAGGCTGTGTCTCATGTTGTTAAAAATACTGTTTCTAAAGTGAAATGCTAAACTTTGCTAGGAAAGTCTTTGCATGTGAAATTTGCTGTCACAGTCAGGTACTGCGTAATGTAAATCCTTTTGAAGTACATTTACCAACCAGTCTTTTATTAATTAATGCAAAGTTAAGGCAAACACACTCCACCTAATGCGAATCTCAGAAAAGTGCACAGTTAAGCTAACTAATACTCGTACCAGCAGACTCCCATGCAGCTTCAAGTATCTCTTGATGAGAAATATGACAGACCCAGGGCATCACATTTTCATGACTGTTAAGCAGATCTTCTTGTATTTATCTTGTAGTATTGTAGTTGTTGTTTTTTTTTTAAAAAAAACTCAAGCCAGAATTAAGAGGCAAGCTATTAATATTAATGTTCCAGTTATCTATTGATGCAGGATACCTCTCAGCAATCTGTTCTTTTTTAGGAAGAGCTACTTGAATTCATCCAAAGGTATCAGAGTGCAAGAACTTATCAAGTTGATTTTAGCTATTAAATCCCATTTTCAATGGTTAACTTCAGAAAGAATTTGCATTGTACTTATTTTGCAGTCCTGCACTGTCAAACAACACAAGTAACTATTGTGCTTTCAGGTGATTTATTACTTTCAATTGTTTGCTTGAGAGTCTAGTCCAGTGCATTTCAGGCTATTTGATGTGAGCAGTTTCCCTGCTTCATTGTGCCAGAGCCCAGCATTATATTTGTGCCCATGACTGTAATAGTTTTTTTTTTCTTTCCTAGAAAATGGGGACTATTAACCAAATGTTCAGGGTACCAGTCCAGGGACCACCATACTGAGTAGGATTGCTGTAGGCCATACTCCTGTACTGCAGTTCCCAAGATACCTCAATCCCTCTCTTCTCAAAGTACCTTAGTATATTTTAATATACACCAATATACACCAAACTACAAATCCCAGCATTTCTTAGGGCTGATACACTTAATTATTCTCAAAGTGAATCATTCTTACATATGCCTTTCCTTTCCAGGTTCAAGCTTGGCATATGAGTTTGATTCTGCATTTTGTAGCAAGTTTTGGTTATTGACATGGCAATTGGCCAGCACCCATAATGTCACCAAGAAATCTCCTGACTCAGTCTCTAGGGCAGTTTTTCTCTCTCTCTTTCAAAATTTTCTTTCAAAAAGTGATAAAGAGATAGATATCCATGATGTTTCCTAGAAATAAAAATGGGGACAGCTTGACCAAAGAAGAGGAGGCAAATAGTAAGAGTCACTTTGGATTCAGAATTTATATTATTATTATTATTATTATTATTATTATTGAATTTATCTTATAATATCTGTACCATTCACACTGTGCATTTAGGAGTGGGCATAGTCATAATAACTCTGTTCTCAACTCAGGTTGACAAGACTTTCAGGACTTTTTGTACTTCTTGCCCTTTGCCAGCTAATTACTAAAATGCCACAAATGCTATCTTTAACATCAGGTCACTTTTATGAAAAGTACATTCCAAGCAGTAGCAGATCCCTTAGCCTATTCTCTCAGATATCTGCAAGATTAGAATCTGGAACAGAAGTGCTTCCCCACCACCCATACTGTATCTCAAAAAATAAATACTGCCTTGTGAAATCTAAGCAAAAGTCCATGCAGTCCAAGTTTCTACTTCCATGAATGTCCTGCCAGATGTCCAGGCAAACTCATAAGCAGTGCATGATGACAAAAGCCACTTCTATTTGGTTTGATTGCACTTGCAGGCTCTGATTAAAAAGAAATGAATTACAATACAGACATCCTGTACACTGTTCAAATCAAGAGTCTCTTGCCTTCTTATTTATTGCAGTTTGAAAGTATAAACTTTAATTATTTTTATTGTTATTTGTAATTATTATTTATTGTAATAAACAAGTGTTTATTTATAATGCCCCTTTCACAATATTTGATATATATAATCAAAGATAAAACAATCAAACAAACACTATAATATACTTAAAATAAAATTCACCATCCCACCAATTGTCACTTATCTTGGCAGCCTTAGGCACACCCAGCAGCTTAATCCAGTGTTTTAAAGAGGATGGTCTTGAGCCCTTTGCAAAAATGGATAAAATTCTCCTCCAGTCAGAGATACAAAAAAGACTGTTCCACAAATGAAAAGCCAGATCAGACATTGTCAGACATTGCATCTGCACTGCAGAAATAATCCAGTTTGACACCACTTTGACTGCCATGGCTCATTGCTGTGGGACTCTGGGATTTGTAGTTTGCTGTGGCAGCAGAGCTGACAAATAACTAACTCACAAAACTAAAATTTCCAGAATTCCATAACACTGGGCCATGATGGTTAAAGTGGTGTCAAACTGGATTATTTCTGCAGTGTGGGTGCATCCAGGATCATATGCACTGGTGGAACTGCCAATAATACCTTTCCTGTAGTTTGTAGCTTCTTAGATGGTACATACCATGCTAGTTGAGCTGCCAAGTACTGACAGAGGTTAGAGCACAAAGCCTTAAATGTCAGGACCAAAAGTGCATAGTGAACCTTGGCTCAAACTGGTAGCCAGTAGAGGCATCTATGAGGATCTGAGACATGAATATTCAGACAGGCTTAAAACAACCTGAATGACACTATTCTGGATTAAACAGGAGGGATAAGAGAACAGAAATGTAAATCTGCCAGTAGGCTATTATGATAGAAATTATGAATTATGATTAACATTAGTACAAAAGACATTACTAAAGGTTCCGTATGGTATGGTGTGGGAGGACGTCAGTGATGGGCGGACGACACCATGAATTACCACAGTGGGGGATGCTAACCCTAGTGAGGCCACTGAGAATTGTGGTGGTAGGCTGAGTTTAGACAGTCTGTTTCATACAATGGTGTTTATCACACTATACTCTTATAGTGCTACTATTCCACTTTAACTGCTCTAGCTGCCTCCTGTTGCATTCTGGGATTTGCAGTTTTAAGGAGGGGTATTTAGAATTCTCAGGCAGAGAAGTGACTGAGATGCATTTGGGGTGCTATCTGTGTACGTCCAATTGTCCACCAGCTTGCTGGTCTGAGGTGACACAGGTAGTCCAAGCTGTAGTGCTGATACCTCGGAGCGGTCAGTACAGGTGCTTATGAGATTTCCTGTTTCAAGGACCAAGATAGGACCACAGCTTTGGGGCATTATGCACAATGACCAGGGTAGGCAGTGGTGAGAACACTTGATATTCTGTCTCAGAGAGCACATGGACTTTGGAAGGGCTTATGTCTCATAAACAGATCTTGAATCCATTTCTTAGATTTCACAAGTTTCATAGGGCAGCCATCATGTCATCCATTAGATAATTAATGGGTATCCATTTATACTCATAGAGCTGGGCATGCCTAACATCTCTAACATGGGAATATCAAGCAAAAGGAGCCAGCCTGCCTGCCTGCCTTCCTGCCTTCCTTCCTTCCTTCCACCCCCCCCCCTTTCTTTCTAAAAGTAATTCATTGCTGGGTGTTCATTGCTTTTCGAAACTGACTCCTTGGTGTTACTCATTGACATTACCCATTTTTATAAGAGCAATATATTACTAACACATTGCTAGCATGTAACCTTTTAGTTATTTTAAAAACCTATTTCAATAAAATATACTTAAAATATAAAAATGCTCCCATATCTCCCCAAGATCAACATGTTAGGAATAAGGGGTTAATGCACCATTTCGCATTATACTGTTACTTTATTTATTTATTTTTTTAAAAAAATATAACAGTAGTAACCCCTATTATTACCCTAAAAGGTAACCTGTTGCAGGTAGCATTACATGTAACGGATTACTTCCAAGTCATGGGTCAGAGACATGGCCTCACTTTTCTTTAATTACACAGTATTCCTGAGGCTGCATCTACACTGCAGAAATAATGCTTAGGTTATAAATCCATAACAGCAATATAGAATGAGAAAACCAGTGTGGTGTAGTGGTTTGAGTGTTGGACTACAACTCCGGAGACCAGGCTTTGATTCCCAGCTCAGCCATGAAACCCACTGGGTGACCTTAAGCAAGTCACACACTCTCAGCCTCAGGGGAAGGCAATCTTGCCAAGAAAACCCCATTATAGGTTTGCATTAGGGTCATTGTAAGTTGAATACAACTTGAAGGCACACAATAACAACAGCAACAAATATGGAATGACAACCCCTATTTCAAAATTTACAACTTTGAATGGATCTTTTTGAAAGTCTGGTCTCCTTCCCTTCTCTCAGGTTTCTTGAGAATAAAAAATCATTAAAAGTGAGAACACCAGGTACTGAGAGCTCCAACCGCAAAATACACACAGTCATTCCACTCCTACAAGATGCCGCTCCTGCTGAGCTCTGCAGGGAAATGAGGTCGGATTGGGCATGGGGAAAAAAAGGCAGAAGGAAATACCAGACAAAAGTTTACTTCAGAAAGTGAAAATTGCTTTGCAGTCTACTTTTCAAAGTTCTTGTACTTAGCTGTGTTTCCCAAGTGCTGGAAATTAAATATACAGTAATCTCCAAGAAAGACAGCTGTGTGTGTGTAATAGCATAGGCAACAGGGAAGACTCAAACTCTGAGGGAAAAAAAGGAATATATAGAAAGGAAGTGGGACTACAACTCTGGAAACCAGGATTCAAATCCCTGCTGGTACTTAAAAAAACACCTGAGTGACCTTGGGTAAATCACACTCCCTCAGCCTCAGAGGATGACAATGGCAATGGCAAACAAGCTCTGAAGAAACTTGCCAAGAAAACCGTATGATAAGGTTCAGCTTAAGGTTGCCAGAAGTAAAAAAAATACTTGGAGCCACAAAACAACAACAAAGGCAACAATTAGATAAACTGAATTTCATGTGTAAATAATGTGCACATCTGTGTTTGTCTAGGTGTGCGGTGCAGGGTTGTAGCTACCAAGGGGGTCCAAAAAGAGGAGAACTCTGCCCCCCCCAAGAATCCTGCCCCCCAAAATGAAATTTTTCTTTGGTTCCCAAAATTCTAACATTCCAAGAACTAAAAATTTCAAACAGGCATTTAAAAATACAATTGATCCATCCAGAGAAGAGAGGACAGTTATCAAGGGAATGAGAACACAGCAAGAAGAAAAATTCTAGGTATGATTAGTTTTCAATGTCTCACTTTCTACAATGCTAGAAATTTGGAGATTAAATGGAAAAATTCATTTTGTGAGGCAAAATTCTTATTTAGGGAGGCAATGGCCTCATTTTCTCTCTCCTGGCTGATGCTAGGTAAGAATCAAAAGGCAGGGAAGAAGAAAAGAGAATAAGGCAAAAACCTTTATTATATGTACATGCCACAAGAGTGATCTCTTATAATCTGGTAGCTAGCAGAACCCTAACTGTGCACCATACACTGGGAACAAAGAAGGAAGAATTGAATAGAATCCCTGACAGAGATCTAAACAAATAGAAATGTTGTATGCAAACAAATTGGTTTAATGTCGGTCGGTGAACAAAAGGTTCCATATCTTGTTTACTTTTTGTTCATAATGGGAAATTTACCTAATGGAAGCACCAATAATTTAAATACCGGGCATTTCTCACTGAAGTCTTGGAGAGCTTAGAGTTTCTTTTTTGGAATATAACACCCAGAGTCCAGCCAGCATGGTCATGGTCTGTGACATATAAGAGCATGAGGTAAATTAATAGAAAATAATTTTCCAGAAATGATTCCCAATGTGTTTCAAACTATTTTTTTCCAGGGAAAGTTTTATAGCAGACGTACCAATGAACTTTCTTCTAACAAGCAGAATGTGCTTCCTGGTTTGAGTAAGCAGCAGCAGCAGCAGCAGAAAAGTTAGTACAATGAAATGCACATGTGCATACCTACACAACCAACAGTTTTAAACAGACATTTCCACTCTGTTCACAGAGAGAAAATAGTGACAGTGACTTAACAGTGACAAATGGAGACAATTTCTTCTAACTGCAACCATTGAGAGAATATGTGATTTGTGCAAGAGGATTTTAACCCTGATCTGAAACAACAGAAGAAATATGAATCCAGAGAATACAGTTTGAAAGGTATGTGTTTAAGAAAAACAGAAGACTAGAGTTTTATACACCATTGAATTATAATTAATACTCCAAGGGAAAAGAAAGAATCTCTCTCTCTCTCTCTCTGTTGTTCCACCCATTTTACAGACACTTCCATACATACATGAATATACCTCCAGGGTTTGAATGTTATGTCACAAGTTGTTTTAGTTTGCAATACTGCCAAGCTTACAGCTTAATTTAACCCAGTGGCCCCCAAACTGTGCCCTTTAAGAGATTTTGGACTTCAGCTCCCAGATGTCTCAGCCATGTTGGCCAATAGTCTGGGATTTTGGGAGCTGAAGTCCAAAATTCCTTAAAGAGCACAATTTGGAGACCACTGATTTAACTGGTTAAGCTATGTTTAATTTCCGGCACAACATTGGGATTTTTGATGGTTTTCCTTTCTCCTGTATCATCATTTACTCCTTTCCTATGAGCATCTGTTTCTTAAGAGCATCCTAAGGCTCACATGCTGGTGAGCTAGCTATGCTGGCTTAGTGTGCCTTGTTTTTCTTTGCAGGATTATCCACTATCAAGGAAATGACCATCTGTTTTTCAGTATCAGCTTTTGCAGAAACACACAGAGGTAGCTGATAGGAAAAGACAGAATGTGGTGTCAGGAACATGCAATTATTATTATTTTTTAAATTCAGCACATGACTCACCATCTTCACTTGACAATGTCCAATTAATTTTAAGGGGTACTAAAGCCTGAGGGTTGTATCCAGTGTTGTCCATCTGCCAGTGGTATGAAAACCACTGTTGGAACAGATCCTCTTGGCACCTCAGGATTCACTCTCTAGAAGAGAGATTGAGCACCTCTTTGTCTCTATGGACCTAGTGTTTGGAATCATCTACAAAATACCTTCTTCACTGAAAAGAGATGTTTATCAGAGAATTCGATTTTAAGCAGAGAAAGAGAGATGAGGTTCACTACTAATAACTATATAGCTGAAAGAGGAAAGGGAAGTGAGGGAAATGAAGTCAAACCTAAGAGTATTAGTTTATAGATGAAGAAGCAACAATGGAGCAGACAGGACAAAGCAGGTATGTACTGTAGAATAATCTGTCTACACATCTATTGCTCCTTGTAGACAGACAGGTTACTTTGGCAAACATGGTTGCACATTTTTCTGCTTCAAATAGCGCCCAATACGGAACATCATACAGAGTACTCCAAGACACCCATCTCTGATGGTTTTAATGATTTAAATATATTTTATTATTGTTATGAGGATTTATTATGTGTTGTTTTAGGATGGAGGGGATCAAGGAATGTATTTTTATAGCATATGATGTATTTTATATTGTATTTTATCACTGTTGTAAGCTGCCTCGATCCTGTTGGAGAGGCGGTATAAAAATAAATAAATAAATAAATAAATAAATAAATAACAAGTCTGAAGTTCTGTACTGATTCAGTGGGGCAATCAGATAATTTTGGGTTCTGTATATAACAGTATTATGGGATAGGTAATGTGCAATTGTTTACTTACCTCAAAATGGCATTACGTTAAAAATGACTACTGTAGGTCTTTGATAAGAATTTTTACACCCAATAGTTATACATTTCTCTGTGTTACAGCGTTATATGCAGAGAATTAACAAAATGGAAGATTTGTTATGTGGATCACAAAAAGATTTGTTTTATTTTTACAGCATGGGTATTCATGGTATACAATCCTTCTTTCAGATGCTACAATAGATCAGGCCTTAGCTAGAATCTAATGACAGTTCTCTGATTATTTAAAAAAGTAATCACAACATTAAAGCAATATTTTTTCCTGCAGAGGTTCTACAAAGAATAGAGAAAAATGAAAGCAGAGCTACAGCAAAAATAATTAATTAATTTATTATCTTTTTCATTAAATCAACAGTGTAACCTATATATGTCTACTCGGAATTGTATTGAATTGAATGGGGCTCCCATGGAAACCTGTGACTGCAACCTAAAAGTGTCAAAATTCCAAATATAAAATTTGATTTCAAAACTATAAGGTTTTCAGTTTTTTAATTGCCTAATATTCATCAGGCAGCAATATAATGATAATGTTAAAAACAGACAATTAACCACATTATAATATTAAAATATTATTGAATTAAAAAGCATATTTAAATCCCTTTAAAGCCAAACTCCAGTATACCCACTGGCTGAACATAACTCTTTACTATTGTAGCTCTACATCAGTGATGGTTTCTTTTCTGGGTGCAAAAGCTCAGCTACTTATTGACTGTGAAGGTCTGCCTGGGAGCTGTCAGCAGCCCTTGTGTACCTGGAGCAAGTGAAAAAGCAGTCATCACTCCCAGACCAGGTGTGAGTGCACAAGAACATCTGGATGGCTACTAGATGTACTGCTCCAGCCAATCCAGCTGGAGGTAAGGATGCAGCTGTGGTCAGTATCCCATTGTACAGTAGGATACAAGATACCTCCTCCACAACATCTTTAAAACTACTTCCACTGGTGTATGACTTATTTATTTCAGTCCTATTCATAGTTACTCCAAAGTAAGCCTCAGTTACTTAAAAAAGGTAAAGCAGTCCCTTGACATGAATATCTAGTCATAACCGACTGTAGGGGGCAGTGCTCATCTCCGTTTCTAAGCCGAAGAGCCAGCGTTGTCCAAGGACTGCTCTGGTGGTCATGTGGCCAGCATGACTGCACTGAACACTGTTACCTTCCCACTGAGAAGTGGTACCTATTTATCTACTTCCATTTGCATGCTTTTGAACTGTTAGATTGGCAGAAACTGGGACTAGAGACAAGAGCTCACCCCAGCATGTGACGCCTGGGCCTCAACCTGCCAATCTTGCAATCAACAGAGTCAGTGTCTTAATCACTTGAGCCACTGCAGTTACTTTAGTTGTATATAAATAAGAATGCAGTATCTCTGAAGATGCCAGCCATAGATGCTTGCGAAACGTCAGGAAGAAACTCTTCTAGAACATGGCCACATACCCCAAAAAAACCCACAAAAAACTATGGATGCCAGCCATGAAAGCCTTCGACTTCACAAGAATGCAGTGTTTTATAGCATGAATAAATGTCAGACTAGGAAGAGGGTCCCTTTAGAAGTGTCCCAGAAACTGGCTGCATTTCTGGAGATGAGTCATTTTTAGTAATAACCCACAAGGGCAATGTTAGAGAGGGGTGGGGAACCCCATGCAGTCTTGCCAAAGCGCTGTTGGTCTTCTTTCATAGGTAGGATCATACTACTGAAGGGAAAATCAAAAATACAGGAAAATGTACGCTTAAGGGGTAGTAGTCAAGGATACAAAGGGGGTTCAGCAAAAGCATTAAATAGAAAGAATAACATAAAAAGGAAGTAACAAGAAAAGAATGGAGAAGAAAGAGATTTTCAACAGAGAAATTTAGTCATGTACCTCAAGCTGGGTAACCTAGGAGAATATTGTTCTCTATTTTTAGGTTTTTCTTTGGAAAGGTCTGGTTAGCAGTGAGACTTCTAATGTGTCTTAAAGTATTCATGGCCTACTAGCAGACCAAAAATGCTTTGCCTGCTTTTCCATGAGATGCTGTTTATTTGTCTACAAATATATAATAGTACAAAACCTCATTCAGCAGTCACCATAGTGATGGCATGATCTTGAACTCTTGTGATAGCCAGAGAAATGAGTCTTGGAAGAAAGCATATGGGGACTGGTTTTTCTCTTGGCTTCCCTTTTTGCTTTTTTTTTTTTTTTTTTTTTGTTTTCCCTTCACCACCTCTTTCGTTTTTGCAATTGGAAGAGCTTGATTACTGGTGACTCTCATATGAATGAGTGAGTGGGTGGATTAGTACTGGGTACTTTACAGTTCTCAGGGTGCTGAACCTCTTGGGGGCTCAGACATTTAAAGTTCAGATTAAAAAATGGAGCAGATTCACCACCCACCTGACAGAAGCCACCAGCAATTTTGGCACATGGTTCATCATTTTTATAGCTTACAGGAGAGCAGGGCCAAGACTACTATTAGGCAGACTACAGTCAGAAGTGTAGCCACTGGGGGAGGTGGGCATTAACCCTAATAAGCTTTGGAACTCCCACCCTAGAGAGGTCAGGATGGCTCCATCCCTGCTGTCCTTCCGGTGACAGGTGAAGACATTCTTGTGCTGGCAGGCCTTTGCGAACTGAGAAAGACTGGATTTTTAATGTTTGGTAATGTTACAAATTTTAATCGTTTTTATTTCAACATATTATACTTAAAATTGTTTAATTATTTTTTTAATTTTAATTTATATATTTTAATATTCTTGTACTTTTAAAAATGGTATTGTTTTATACATGTTGTTCGCCGCCTTGAGTCACTATGGAAGAAAGGCAGGATATAAGAAAATAATAAGAATAAGAATAAGAATAAGAATAAGAATGTAGCATTGAAAATACTAGGAAGCGACAACAACAATTTAAGATATGCAGATGACACCATACTACTAGTGGAAAGTATCATAAACTTGAAACAATCACTAAAGAAAGTCAAAGAAGAAAGCACAAAGGCAGGCCTAATGTTAAAAATAAAGAAAACAAAAATAATGACCATGGAGCCATTATTCAAGCCATTGTATTCCCTATTACCATGTACAGCTTCAATGGACATTGAAGAAAGCAAATAGGAATAAAATAATTCATTTGAGATGTGGTGCTGAAAAAGATGCTGTGCTGAAATGTGGTGCGGAGGATACCAGGCACAGTCAAAAAGATAAACAGTTGGATCCTAGAAAAAAAAATCAATCCTGAACTCTCCCTGGAAGCCAAGATGACTAAATTACGGCTGTCATACTTTGGCCACATAATGAGATGGCAAAACACATAATGAGATGAGATTAGAAAAGACAATATGTGTTATCACACATGATTCCTTTCTATGGGGGCTCCTTCCGTGGGGCTTCTGCAGTGAATCCAAAGTGACTCCTCATTTTGATGAATTTGGAAAAAAGTGAATTCACAGAAATCGTTTCCATTGTATTGTATTATATTTGTACTGTTTGTTAACCGCCGTGATCATAGGAACGGCGGTATAGAAATAAAATTTCAATCAATCAATCAATCAAACAAACTCACTTCAATTTCACTCCGAATTGGTCTGGTGTGTAATGCAACTTTGCTTCTGCTCTGGTACACCACCGCAACCCCCCTGGGTTGTAAATTTCCCATGATGCGGCGCTGCAATTTCCCCCCCATTTCCTTTCGGTGTTTCTTTCAATTTTAGGGCAACTTTCAGGGCAACTCATTTTTTGGGAATATATATATGTGTGTGTATGTGCGTGAATGTGAAATTACAGAAATGTATGTATGTACATCTATCTATCTGTATATCTATATATCTATGTGTGTGTTGAAATTGCTGAAATGGAAGGGAAAATAAAAAATGAGGAAGAAGAAGATACAAAAATATTCATGAGGCAAATATTCACGCAATCACGCAATTATGCGAAACAGGGAATAAGAACTTGCACCCTTTCCACCCCAGAAACGTACAAGGTCACGATGCGTTCAGACCCCCACTGAGCATGTGCAAGGGTGCCAATTCAAATAGTTTAATCCCACTGGTGTAGTAACACAATTTACACTCACTCCACTTTGCTTGAATCCGCATCGATTCCCCCTCGATTCGGAAGGGCAATGGAAAGGCAACCAGGTGTGATAAAACATTCACATTATAATGTGAATTTGCATAGCTGAACCAGGAGTCACCCCGGATCTGAGCTGCAAAAACCTCCTTGTGATAAACACCAATGATGCTGGGGAAGAGGGAAGACAATAGAAAGAGAGGAAGACAGCACACCAGATGGATAGACACAGTCAGGGAGACTGTGGGCCTGAGCCTACAGAACCTGAACAGAGCAGTGGGGGTTGGGGGGGATGGAGACATTTCATTCACAGATCGCCATGAATCCAGGTTGATATGTAGGCAGCTAACAACAACAACAAATAATAATAATTCTGCCCCCCATATGAAATTTTTCTTCAGTCTCTGAATTTCTAACATTGCATTAATTTAAAACTTTACATAACCATTTAGAAAAATAAGTTTAAGCACCCAAAGAAAAGGGACACACAGAATTACAGAGAGAATGTAAATGCATCAAATATAACAGTTCTTGGTGTGGATGAATTTTAATGTCTCAGTCTCTGGAATGCTAGAAATGTGAAGACAGAAATAAAATTTCATTTGAAGGGGTGGAATCCTTATTTACAGGGGCAAATCGCCTATTTTGTCATCCCCTCCCAGCTATATCTCTGACAGGGATAGTTGTCTCAGGTAGGTGGTATAGGGGAGTCATTCTACAGGATAGCAAATGAGTAGATTATTCAGTTTCTTATTTTACTACCATAGAAGGGGACAGATGCTTGTGGGATTTTTCTGTCTTGTGTACCAAAATAACTTGGTGGTTTTGAGCACCATGTCTTGGGTGAGTGGGGCATGTATGCCAATGGCTCTTTCATCTAAGGCAGGAAAATGGCTGGATTAGTCCTGCAACAAGTACAGAAGTCACATGACAGAAACCTTCTTCCTATCCCAAATTTGTTAACCAGTGGAGGCTGGGACATTTCCCTTCCTTCGGAAATGGGAATCATTTGGCCCATCAAGATATTGTTGGACTGCGAGTTTCAGCAGCTTCATTCAGCATAGGCAATGTTTAAGAATGCTGGGAGCTGAAATTCAACAACAAAGGTTTCCATACCTGCTTGAATCGTTGCTAAAATGTCCATCAATCATCCTGAAAAGGTGGAGGAAGCACGCGTGTCTGGAAGACAGGCATGCTTCCTCAATCATCAGGGAAACGTCGCTCCCTCCTTTGCATCCCTGAATCATTCCTGGGGAGCGAATTTCCAATGAATGCAAGGTTTGCGTTCATAGGAAATCCACTCCCTTTGTGATGATTGAGGGACACTAGAGGGAGTGACATTTTCCTGACAATTGAGGAAGTGTGCCTGGTTTCCAGACATGCGTGCTTCCTCCACCTTTGAGCAACGTTTGACGGACGTTTTAGCAGTGATGCAGACAGGTGTGGAAATCTTCAGTATTTGGAGTTCTGCGTGATTCCCATTCCTCTCTTGCCTCATGTCACATCTGTTCCAAGATGGATTCTTCCCTGGAAAATGATGGCACAACAGTAGCCAGTATCAGTCATATTATTTTTATGAATACCAGGGTTTCCTGTTCACAGAATGAAATAATAGTTCTGAGCAGAGTGGTAGAGGATAGGGGGTCTTGGTGACATCTCATTCACATGTTCACTGTGAGTTGAAGTTGACTTGAAGGCAGTTAACAACAAAAATCCAATAGCTAGTTCCAACTAGAGTAGCCACATTAGAGCAATGCCATTTTCTGAAGTGTTAACACCAATTGACTGTCAGGAAATGACATTGGTGTGGCCACTAGGGGGAGCTGTTGTGCAGATAATTTGGAGCTCCAGTGGCAGCTAATGTGTCAGCATTCAAATCGGAATGTTGATGCAACTGTCAACTGTCAGTTCTCAACTGTCACTGAGAGGCAGAGAGACAGTTGATGCCTTGGAGTGGGCTGTGTCTGTTACTGAGAGGCAGTGAGATGGTTGTGTGTTAATGTGGCTGCCTCAGAGGTTGTGTTATTGTTGGTTGGTGTAAATAGTGTGTATTAGAGACGGATGTCAAATACACTGTGTATATCTATATTGTAAATACTGCAAAGGAAGATTAAAGTCCTCGTTTAGAATGAAGACTTGTAAGAGTCATTATTAGTTGAAGACATCTTCACAGATTCCTTCTTCTTGGCATCCTGTTGACGTGGTTGAACTCTGCAGGTGGTCGTGGTGGACACTGCGCATCATTTCCATAGGTCCCAACAAGGGTTATGGGCGCAGCACACGAGCCACAACATTGACACCAAATGGGTCTATTCCATTTGGGACTAGCAATTGGATTTAGGCCACACTATCAATATGTGATAAAATTATACAGTGAGTAGCTTTCTAAATGATGCCTCATCTTGTAGTGTTCAGGTATCAAAGGAGAAATAAATGGGCATATGTACAGAAATATTAATTTTTTGGTGCTCTCAGCTCTGAAAATAAATGTTTACCTCTCTTTTTTTTCTGACATAAGTTGAATTTTGTAGAATCATAATTTCAAAGCCTAAAGTGCTTTTGTTTTATGACACCCACAGCAGAAATTCAGACACATGCAATTTCACTGCTTATTCAATATTGCCTTTGTTATCGTAACTCCTTTTCAATCATACACACAAATCTCCAGTTCTACCACTTTCTGTCCAAGGCCAGACTGCATTGATTTTATTCTTTTTATTTTTTTCAAAATACTTTTTAGTGTGGACAGTTTACAATAGGAAGGCCACCTTTAAAATGGCAAATTATGTATGGATCAACAAACTGCGGTCAGTAGGAAAAATGGGTTTGAAATCAAGAAACTCAATACAACCATCATGTTTAATCTTGGAAAGCTCATAAATGTACTTTAATTATTTAAGTATTAAACTTCACTCTGTACAATAAATCAGTTGTCCCTGCTGGTAATGATCATTCTAAGTTACTTTATATATCCAACTCAGGCTTTATTAAAAACTGGACTGACAAATAAAACTACAACCATAAGACCTTTTATTATCAAAGAGTGAGATTTTAATAGTTCTTTTTTTCCAGACATCATTCCCTATAATTTATACTTTGAATTGGTATTTTTATTTGCTTAAAAATGTATCTGTCACTATTATCCAATATTTTGTTCATTGTAAAGTTAAGACTAAGAATATAGATTCATGGTGAAAGGTTTTTTCTTTGCCATGGGCTCATAAGAATCAATTAAAAATACAGAATTTCTGTTTTGTTTTTGGAAAGCAATGTCAAATATGAGTATCAGAGGCAGATGGGGACAAATTAGCAACCTATTCCTTTTGGTGATATCTGTTGCATAGGTAGTGCAATTCTACAATTTCAGCCAGGGTCAAATTAGATGTTAAAGGGAATGTTCATTCTGATGGTTTGACTTGCTTTCTGTCCAACAATGGGATTTCCAATGGGCCCAGTGATCAGGCTTGCAGTTTAGGCCAATGGTTACATTCTAATGACCAGTCACAGGACTCAGTCCACTAAATGTGAGATATGTCAGTGAGGAAAGCAAATGTGATGACAAGCTGACAACTTTCACCACTAGAGGGTGGTAAAATGTGATTATAGTATTATCTATTTGGCCCTCAGATATAATTAGTCTTTGCAACTGCAGCTTTTCTTCTAGCAGGAAGCAAAACTTAGGCCTGATACAGACCGCCCAAAAAGGGTGGTCTGCCGGTGCCCTAGTTTGCTCCACGAGGAAGCTGCAGTGGGCAAACCGTGTGGCTTCCTCACAAAGCAAAAAGAACCTGCAAAAAGCAGGTTCTTTTTGCGGTGCCATAAGGATGCTGCAGTACGCCAATGGCACAATTGCAACTTTATTATGGTGCCGTGACGTGCGGACTCTAGGCATCCGTCACATCAAAATGGTGGCACCCATCTGTACAAGGCGCCACTATTTTGACGTATGGAAGATGTGTGGGGTGTGGGGCGTCTGTAAACGACGTCCCGAGGCAACCCTAGCATGTCATCAAGACGTGCGATGAGGCCCGTCTGTACCGGGCCTTAGACATGAGACTTCACACAATTGTGGCAATGCTAACTGTTAAACAAAATGCTGGTATGAATAGTCAATGGCAATGTTGATATGAGGTTGAGGTTTGAAATAGACAAATGTACATGTCTAGATCTAAAATATGCAAGATTCTTATGCTTTTAGAATTGCTCAGATATTGTTTAATCATTCCAGTACTTGTTCATTTCCCCTGATTAATTAAATAATCAACTAGACAGGTCTTATTTGCTGCTCACTGTGAACTTAAAAACATAATCAGAGTACAACTATAATTTAACTATAATTTAATTGCCCTTAGATAAACTGATATTTTAAATGTTGCAGCATGCTTTTTTGGGTGAAGGGAAGAGGAATGAAATTAGTAATCATAACTATGTAAACCTTATTAAGGTAAATATGGCTTATTTTTATTGACTTGAAATTTGTTAATTGATGCAATCAACACTGCATGCTGTGCTGGACACATTCATCTTCCACTTTGTTTCTCTGGAGCACAATGTTGAATGTTTTATGTGGCAATAAAACCTTATGCACAGAAGTCTAATTATCTTGGATAGACTAAAAGTGACAAATCTGATGCATTTATCATTCTAGCACTTTTCCAGACTTTTAAAAAGTGGATTCACAAAATTAGTATACGTCTCTCTCTTTCATTGTTATTTTGAACCTTCTTTTTGTGTACAGCATCTCCATGCATCCAACAGAGGGCCTGACATCAATCTCCTCTCCATGAGGACTTGGATCTTAGGAAGTAGTCCAAGTCTGTGAAATCTCACGCTACAACATCTTTTGTATAGTTAGTCTGAAAAGTGCTGCAAGATCCCTTTGCACACTGATATTTCAGTCTAACATTCCATTGTCTCTAAATTCCTATCCATGATTTTTTTTACACTTGTCTGAATTCATTGTTTATCCTATTGCAATGAAATCATTTTCTTTAGGCCATGTATCCTTGTGAGCTGGAGCTAACTGCAAATATTAACACGTACAGAAAAGTGTCCTAAGACTCAAAACAGATAGGCCAAAAGGACCATGCTGGGACTGTACCAGTGGTGTTTGTACCAGGACTGAGGTGACTGCATGGGCCAGGCCCTGATCTGGGCCACCACTGCAGTCCTGAAACAGGGCCACTGGAAGGAACAGCAGGCTCCCAATGAGGCCTAAAGCCACATCATTTTGCCCATGTGTATCAGGCTATGACTTAGTAGCTAAATGAAAGTTGCTAAAAGAAATATACAAATGTGACCTGCTGACGAAGGTTGAGATTATCTTTATCCAAGCAATCAAAACATTCAAAGGTCAAAAGAGATCATTATGCGTTATTTTACTTTAATTATGACATAAATGAAATCAGTGGCCTTCACTGAGTCATTCTCGGATGCGCCAGTGTTTAAGAACATATGATTGGGTTAAGTATGAGAAAACTATCCTTTTCACTTGCATAGACAGATAGATGGTTTTGGAATTCGCATCACATCTGCTTCAGTTTTCATCTGTTGAGACATGTTGACCAAGATCCTATATCACAGGCATAATAGTTATGTATAACTACATATTATTTTCTGATCAGCTCCCCAAATCTAGTTTAACAGCCAGTGATCTAAAGCATGAATAGGAGTTTGTTCCTGCTTCTCATTGTCACAACCTTGCTTGCTGGATGGGAGGGGGCTGGAAATATTATCCTCTAGTACCCCAATTTCTAGAAGAACAGACTGCCATTGGTCTATGTGGCTGCTGATTTAAGATAGGAAGGAGAGGGATTTATGACTATGGCAATAGTGCCATGATCATACACAGTTAGAAGTGCATAAGTCTAGCTTATACATTTGTAACTGCCCACTAAGATTTCACCTGTTATAAAAATCTATGTTTAACAGAGAAACCATCATAATTTGCCATAAAGTATTACCACATTAGGAGAAAATCATAGGCAAAGTAGTTGGAGCACCTCACCTTGAAATGTGATGTTTGTGTGGGTGTGATTGGGGAAGAGATGCATTTTCTGTTTATTTCATAAGCTACCCATGGAACCGACAGAAAAACTATGAGGGCTAGAAGGGAAAAGTAGAATATTGTCCCAACTTGTAAAATAGCCTACTGTTGCTTTCACTTCTACAGCATGTGCAGAGAAGCAGCAATTCTGTCCTTTCTCTTCTTCTGAACATAACTTGTTTCAGAGGCTCGGATGGTCCAGTTTGAAACAACACTGGCTTGACTCCACCTCTGCATCTCTGTGTAATGCTTAATCCTATCAATATTTTTAAGACTGTGAATATGTTGCATGTAGCCAGCCATAAGGAATGATAAATTAGTATTTGGTTTTAAGGAGCAGTGTTTGTATGCTTGTTTAACTATTGAATTTGGGGGTTTTACAATCACTTTTACTCATTATTTTTTATTACACAACTGTGCCTGAGGGATTCATTGGATTAGATCTCAAATACATATAAACTGGCAAACAGTTCTAGACATTCTGGAAAGCTTCTTGAGAAAAATAGAAGTGGACTATGACTACCAATGGGTTCATATTTATAGATTTTGAAGTAATATTAGCTGTCTCCATACTGAGCCAATGTCTGCTGTCAATAACAGAATGGATGAAGGCAAGCCAACGGAAACTTAATCCAGAGAGAAAAAGCAGGTGTGCTCCTGGTCGTAAGGCAGGTCAGGGAACAGGGACTCTGCCTGTGCTGAATGGGGTTACATTCCCCCTGAAATCTCAGGCTCACAGTTTGAGTGTTCTCTTGGACTCAACTCTGAGCCTGCATGCCCAGGTTGCAGCAGTGGCCAGGAGTGCATTTCCACTGCTAAAAACTAGTGCACCAGCTGTGCCCATGCCTTAAAACATCATATTTGTCCTTAATTAAATCCCACTTGGATTACTGTAATGCACTGCTGTACAGACCAGCAGTAATCGTTTGGATTATGCATGCCCTGATGCCAACCCCCAAACCAGTGTCACACCACTAGCCCGACAACATGGTGGTCAGCATTACTGTGCTCCTTTGGCACAATGTTCACATGGTACACACCAAAGGGTGTATGGAAAAGTGTTGTGGTGGCAGACAGGGCACCTTTTTTGGTCCAGAAAAACACAGGATTGGGGCTGTTGCCATGGCCCTGATTTAGCATTCAAAGGGCCAGCAGCAAGCCATTCCTTTGGGGCAGTATGTTTCACCTCTATGTGGGGCATTTTTTGGAAACTGTTCAGAAACTTCAGTGGCTTCAAAATTTGGTGGACTGTTGATTGGGGCCAGTCTTAAGGAACATACAACTCCCTTATTGAAACAACTTCACTGTCTACCAGTTCCTTTTCGGGCACAGTTCAAAGTGCTGGGCATGACCTATAAAGCTCTATAAGGCTTGGGTCCAGAAGGAATGTATCTCCCCATAGAAACCCCTAAGAAGTTTACAGTCTTCAGAGAAAGGCTTTCTCTCAGTCCTGCCGCAATCACAGCCTTGCTTGGTGAAGACATGAGCGCAAGCCTTCTCAGTGGCTTCTCCTGCCCTCTGGAATGTTCTTCCACAGGTGGCTAGTCTTGCCCCCTCCCTGCTTTAAAAACAATTTTAATTGTTTTGAAATTTTTATTGTAATATTTTTAACTGATTTTATCTTTGATCCACCTTGGGTCCCTTTCCAGGAGAAATGTGGCACATAACTAACTAAATTTTTGATTCTTGTCTATGCAAGAAAACCTGTCTTTCACCTAATTGTGTCTGGAAATGGATAATTGACTCCAATAATACTCAATAATACACTACTGCCAAGGCCACAAGATGCTTTACAGGTGTGTCCTCAGAACAGGTTGGAGTTTCTGCATGTACTCTGAGAAAATACCTGGTCACAATGTTTGCAGACTAGTTATCGGCCCATAGTCTGTATACTAGTGCTTGGCCTCAGTGAAGGTGCTGCAGAATGATTCTCCATTGGTTCCAACATCCCTTTCCTTGTTGAAAAAGATATGTATTTCCCTCATGAAGTCCTTGGTTGGTTGCCTTGCAGCACTGAACAGTAGAATCCACTAGCAAATCAACCAATAAAGCCATTGCTGGGCTTTGGGTTTAGTTTTGCAAATTTATTTGTAATTATTTTGTAAATGTTGTCACACAAGATTTTTGTAATTACTACTTAGATTGAAAAGACAAATTATTTAAAGAGCATGAAACAGACAATTAGGTAAGTATACTCTCTTCCATGCTTAGTTTTTATTTGTGCTGTAATGTCTGCAAACAGTAATAAGGCAACCTGTAAGGCACACAAAAGTTATAACCATTAAGAAGGTAATCTAAAAATGACAGAATTTTACAAAGAGGCTGAGAAAATTCTAGCTCATTCAGCTCTTGTTTTTTGACATAATGTAACTGATTGGTTTTATTTCTTGCAAGAGGACCAACTGGGTTATCTTTTGTGTGAAGTGAATTTTTTTATAAACTATTCATTTCACCTAGGTATTTTTTTTCTGTATTATTTTAGGATTTCAGGTGGATCATTGAAGAAAATGTGTCTGTGCTCTGATTTCCTTGATCAGGATGAAAGCTGAGGAAAATGGGTGTCTCTTTCTGCTTCTATTCCAATACCCTTCTCCTCCTTTTGTGCCTGCCTTTGAGAAGCAGGGACAAAAAAGTGGTGATAAGATATGAATAGGAATAGGATTGAGACCAGAACTAGGTACTGAGTTTGATATAGAAAATTGGAAAATATAGATTATACAACAGTCAGAAATCATTTGACTTCTTAATGATGATAAGATTCCAGTTTACACAAAATTTCTATTATACCACTTCATGTATAGGCTAGATTGTGGTCTAAAATGTAATTATCAATGAGAGCTATCCTCCAGAAGACATTCTGTCAAATTGACTGTGTAAATTGGTATTAGAATTGCAAACATCTATATTGACTTAATCTATCCAATTTCATCCAAGCTAACAACTGTACAGAAAAAAACCCTGCAGAATAGCATTTCAAAATAAGTGAAAGTTAATTGATTATCTGCACATGAGATTTGCTTTCTAGATTATAGCTCTGGGAACTAGAAAAATTTTACTCTATAGTTTGGACATATCCTTGAGGATTGAGAGCTATAGTATCAAATATACCACAAGAATCTATGGAACAACAGAAGGGCTCATTAAACTAAAAGATCAAGTGATTTATCAGAAAGGATGTACAGTTGGCCATCGGTATCTGTGGGAATCCATTCCAGACCCCTCCCCCACTGATAACAAAATCTATAGAGGCTCAAGTCCCATTGTCACTTGTGGTAGCATCACCACGTGGCGGTGCTGCCAACAGGAACAAATGCACTGAAGTCTTCCCTCCCTCCTTCCTTCCCTCTCCAAGGCTTCTTCCCCAGGCTTGGCTTCGAGGCCGGTTCAGAGGCAGAGGCTGGAGCCCTGTTGGCTGGAGGGAGACAGAGCCAGGGCTGGGGCTTGCGTATCAGAGCCTGGAGGTTCTGTCCCGAGTACTGGACCTGAGATGGGGCTCCAAGATCCAAGCCCCAGCTCTGGCGCTGGCTATGGCTCCCTCTAGCTAATGGGGCTCCAGCCTCCCACTCTGAGGTTTCTGCCCAGGCTTGGCTTTGGGGATGATTCAGAGGCAAACCATTTCAATGAGAAAATAGTAATCCAGTCATGATTTCTTTAAAAGAAAATAGCTTGTCTTGAAATATTTTGGAAATTTGGACTTGGAACTTGCAAAATAATCTGGAGTGTTTGTTAGTATAGGATCTAGCTTGTTAGTACAGAACCAGAGTTTTGTGCATTTGCCTCATCAGTTCCCTACATATGTGTTTCTTATGCCCTTAACCTACATTATGCATATAAGATTATTTTTCCATCAGCTAAAAGCTGCTCAGAATGTGAAGACAATATTTGGGTCTTATTCTATGACATGTGTGGCTAGGGAAGCCATTATTTCTTCAGTTCCAGTCCTGCCCTTACTTGTAATATTGAGTTAACACTATGAAATGGAGACACACCAGTTGAACCTTCTTTTGCATCTAGACTCCCCCCCCCACTAAATAGTTTTTGCAAGTTCTTTCTGCCTTAAATGTCCAGAAATCTTCACATTTTGGTTGATTGACCAAAAGCAAATTTGTCATTTTCACCAGACAAATTGAATAGGTACAAGTATTCTCAACATTTTGAGGAAGGGGTGTATTTATAGTATTTAATTATAGCAGTTTGATACCATTTTAACTGCCATGGCATAATTGTACAGAATCAATCCTAGGACTTGTAATTAAGTGATAATCTCATAATTTCTTGTTAGAAAGCTCTAGTGTACTACCCTGAACTACACTTTGGACAAAAACTCCAAAGATTGCATAGGATGGAGCTATAGCTACTGAAATGGTAGCAAAACGGTTGAAAACAGGTGATGGGAATGTTCCTGTTTGTTGATCTATCTGTTACTAAAGTTCTCAAGTTTTCTTTTAAACAACCAGATGACATTTCTTTTCTCAAAGAACATCCAGACCAACTACCAAGACAAACAGAACTATTTTATTCCCACCTAAAGACTGAGCTCTTTTATTTCTAGACAGAATGTAGCATAGGCCCCATTTTTTCCTCCAGAGGTGCAGTTTGCTAGGTTCAATTAAAGACATTTTTCCCATGGTAAGGAGAGCACAGGATGTTTTTGCTAGTACAATAATATTTTTGGAACACTGTAGATGTCATAGCAGTTCTGATAGATCAGACCTATGTAGTTTGGCATCTGCTTCACACAGTAGCCAAACAGATGTCCCTCCAGCAAGCCCACAAGTAGAACAAGAACATTAGATAAATGCACAGCATTATTTAAATTAGCATGTGTGAGAGAAAGTGTGTGTGTTTTTTTTAAAAAAGTGGCATATTTCCCAAGTCTGATCACATACTAGCACCCAAGGCAAGGAAAGATTAAAAGGTGGTGTTATCTGAATGACAAATACTTACCCGTGAAACATTCTCTATCACTAATGCCAGGGTTTAGGATGGGGAAAGCTGGCTGGCTGGCAAAATATACTTAAACTGAAAGGCATCTGAAAATTGGCATTATTTTTAAACTCATCACCACATGAACAGGAACTGAAATGTATTGCTGAATTGCAAACATTCCTGTTCCATAGAAATCCAGTTGAAAATGGAATGCTGAAGTAAAGCCACATGAATAAACATCAGGGCTTTGACTGTATTCTAAGAGCATAGACTAGGAGGGGCTGGGGAAGAAGGATGTGGGAAATATCTTAATATACAAAGCAACTTCTCTTGAATCTTCAACAAGATGGAAGTTGGCACAGTTCATTATTAAGGAATAAAACACACTTTAGATGAACTGCAGCCATTTCTCAATAGGTCACAAAGATCTATCTTGAAAGGGCAAAATATGAACTAAAAACAGGCCAGGGGAGATTACATTTTGCCTTTTCCTTCATCCCTATAATCATATTTGGCACAGAGCTTGGTAAATATCCAATAGTCTGCAAAATAGCCAGTTTCTTTCACAGCATGGGGAGGGAGGGAAGGAGAGGGGAGAGAAGGAGGGAGGAAATACTGTTTTGAGACCTTATTTTTGCAGCTTTGTTCTGCAGCAATACAGAAAAAGTGATGAAACTGCTTAATACATAGATGATGACATAAGACCTTGGACCCGTGCTATAAATGTCATTTTGACTATTCCACTTAATAATGATTAAAATGTCCATAATACAGTGTTGTAATGCAAGGGTATTTTGTGCTCCCAGTAGAAGCAACACTGCATCTTGCTACTCTGGGATTGAGCTGCTCCCCTCACACACTTTGGCCATGAGCTGCTGATATCATGAAGACAACAGATCAAAGATATCAATCAAAATATGAACGCCCCCCAATGACATCCTTAAATTGGGTACTGGGTATCAGTGAACCCACAAAATTGGATAATGTTTGAGCAAGATATTGCACTAGATAGGCTTCCTTTGATGTGATCTAGCATGTTTCATTTTTATTTTCTTATAAATGAAAATGACTGTTTTTCTGTATTTCTAGTTGCATAGACTTTTTTTTACTAGAATCCTGTTAGTGACATACATATGCTGTCTTGTTTTGGGTGGGGTGTAGAGGCTATTTTCTATTCTTTTGTGTTTCTTCCAAAATTGCTCCTCCAGGCAACAAAGAAGCCCAGTATGGCCATTGCTATAGGGGCAGGGAAGGGATAGGGAGGCAATGGCATTGCCTCTTCCTCCCACCACAATTTGCTAGATAGAGAGACAGATGAATGAAATAGTTTTTCTTCTGCCACTCTCCAGTGAACTGTAGGGCATCACAGACTGTCCTCAGTTTCAAGTCACACCCTTCCCTTCATTCCCCTTCCAGTGCTGCTTAATAATTATATTTGTTTAACAGCTTTAGCAACAGCTCTACAGGGTTTGGCATTTGTCTGGAAGTAAAGCATGGAGTTGAATAGACAGAGCAGGTATACTCTATGTGCACCATCTAGGACCTCAGCCTCTTTATTCTACCTTCAAATGTTGTCTAAAATTTGCCATTGTTTGGTATGTGCTAAAGAGGATGGCTGAGATTCTATGTCATTTGGCATAGTTATGATGATTGTGCTCCAACACTGTAACTAGATCTCAGGGCCAAAGCCACCACATCTGCTACACTGGGGCCTCATTATCCATGGGCTTGCCATCCTCAGATTTAAGCATCTGTGAAAGGCAAGCCTCATTGTCCCCAATTCCAGTGCACGCATGCAGCCATGCTAGCAGCTGCGTGCACATTTGGCACCATTATGGACAATGGGACTTGAGTCTCACTATATTTGTATATGTGGGTTGATCTGGAATGGATTCCCCCATGGATACGAAGTTCTGACTGTATGTACATTTGGCACCATATTTTCTTAAAGGTTTTATGATATTTGAGGGGAAGGGAGCAATGAGCAAAGATGCTTCCAGCCCTCTTCCTTGTACTTTGTGACAGCAAAGGTGACAGTCCCAAAGTTCCTTGCTGTTGTAAAGCACCTCACTGATGGGGGAAAGCTGGAAGCTTCTTTGTTTGCCACCACACACATTAGTGTTTAAGACAATCCTCTATTGGCAGAGGTGCCAGGTTTATACAATAGGTTTTTGGGAGTATAGTCAATCATTGCACTGGGAAAAGACTGTAAATTTGAATCCTAAAAAATTATGGGTTTGTAAGTCTGTCTTAACGATTCATAAACACTGAACAAGATGCCAGGTGATATATGAGTCATGGATTGCCAAAGCTTGACTATAGGTATTTATTCTCCATTTATATCAGGCTGCTCAAAGAGTGGCCTATGGATCATACGTGGCCCTTAGAACCTTTAACCACAGCCTGCAGGACCTCTAAGAAGTCTCTCCACATTTTTCAGTCTCCTCTCCATTTTTTTGAGGCTGATTCTAGGCCTATTTTTTTTGCTACCAAACCACCCAAAATCTCCACAAACCACCTAAAAAGGCAACAGTTTACTACCTGAACTCTTCTAGGCCCTCCAACTTCCCCAAAACTTACATAAAAGAAAAAGTATTGGCTAATATGGAGGCTGGATGTGCTGAAATGTGCTGTTGCAGCCTGCCAGGTAAGCTAAGGAAGTTAAAATTGGTTCTGCTTGCAGTTGCCCACTCCTGATCTAGATAAAATAGAGCTTCCTCAGGTAACTGATTAACTGCTGATATCTCAGTGGTGTTGCAATCAACTGCTGATATAAGTGGGTTGTCTGAGCAATGGACATATGCCCAGCAGCAGCAACTTCTGTCTTCTTTTCCAGTTCTTTATGTTTCTTCCTTGGCATCAAGACCCTTAAATTAGCCTGAGTATTCTTAGCCTCTGTCTGATTGTCATTTTGTACTGGTTGGATCAGTGAACATTACATTTCAAGGGGAAAAAGTGGCTGATAAATCATGGAGAAGTTGAACAAGGTGAAAAGTTGAGAAATCAAATGAAGAAAGGATGAAGGAACTGGAGATTTCAGCATGTTGTCAGTTTCTCATTGTTAAAGGTTTTCAATGAAAAGTGCACCAGATGTCAGGAAAAGATTCTGTATATACCTCAATAGCTACAATTGTCCCAAAGACCAAGAAGGTCGGAATGGATGAGGGACCTTCTTCAGGACAGATTGGGAGTGCAAAAATAAAATAAAATAAAAATAAAAATGCACAGTTGTTTTTCATTTACTGTCTACCATTGCACTGACATTATACTTCTACAGAGAAAATACCACTTTTTTCCTAAACTCAAATTACAATTTTTCATTCAGTGAGCTCTTGTAAATACTGTATAAAATGTAACTGCATGAGTGTCATGAGAATCTATTAATTACTGGAAGTGACTTGGATAGTGACTTGCAATATAACTCCTCACTTCACTGAGCTGGATGTTCAGATTATTGTTCACATTTCACATCAATGAAATTTTGCTTCATTTCCCAAATTGCTAGCATTGCAGTAATTTAAAACTTCAATTTAGCATTTAGAAATAGTTTCAGCATTCAGAGAACTGAGCAGCCAAGGTCACCCAGGGAATGCAAACATAGCAAATATAAGAGTTGTAGATGGGAATGTTTTTCAATGTCAAACTTTCTGCAATGTTAGAAATTTGAAGACAACATGAAAATTTCAGAATTCATATTTTATTTACTTATTCAAAATATGAATACCCCATCTGCTATCTAAAGATCTCAGAATGGTATACAAATTTTGGCAAGGCAATGCCTTCATTTTGCCTCCTCATATGTAGTAATATCCCAGATATATTGCTGATGACTAAATGGCAAATGAAAACAGAAGGACAACTCCTTGAAAAAAGTATTAGGAGTGGGTGAACAATCATTCAGTTAGCATTTTAGTGAAAAGTTATTTATTTACTGGATTTATATGCTGCCTTTCTCCCAAACTGGGATTCATATTATCAAATGCACACTTCCTAAAATTATACATGAGCCAGAATAAAGTTATGTAACGATTTAATCAAGTTATGAATAAAGTTATGAAATTCTGCAATGCTGTTAATGCAAATGTGTGTGTGTGTGTGTATGCGCGCGTGTGCCTTGTAGGGGAATGGATGTAGAAAAATGCCTACATTGGGGGGAAATGTACACAAAAATGCATCTGAGAAAAAAGATGTTTCTTAGGAAATAGGTGAATAAAATATTTGAATATTTGACAAGAAATGTATGGAAAACAGTATGATTTTTCATGCAAATGTTTATGTAAAGTTATACAGAGAATGAACTCAGTGTTGGGGAAAAAATGAGAACGTGAGTGTAACTGACCTTGATAGATTTGTCAGAATACAGAATATTTCCAGCTCATTAAAGAAAATTAACATCAAATCTTCACAGAGAGGAACTTAGTAAAGCCACAGAGTATGTCTTCTTTCCAGCTTGGCTGAGCAACAGCTGGCAACTTCATTCCCATTTGGGCAAAATAATCCTTGGTGTCTGAAGGTGGGCATATCATTGTTCTGTCTTAAGTGCAATAGTCATCTTTTGACACTATAGGACACCAGTGGTAGCTGTTCATTCCCATGCCAGTGGGGTGCTGAGTCTGCTCTTACTTACAGTCTGTATTTCAAAGAAGCTATCCAAAGTGCTGAACTATTTTTGGGGATAGGCATCAACACTTTTGATAGTTCTTCTAAAATCTGGACTTAAACCCAGTGGCCAATCCATTGACATGGCAGCAACCAGATGCTACTGCAATTCACTTTGCAATTCTTATTTCATCTTTCCTCAGATTATCAGGAAAATAAACCCGATTTCCATCCCTAAGGCATCTTGCAAGCCCCCATATTCCCACTTTTCTAGAAGGATAAGCATACGTTGTCCAAGTTCTGTGGAGGGTGTGTTTTTAATTCCTGTTTTTCACGGGATTTTAAAACCATGTGGAGGTGAAAATGCATCTTAATTTGGCCCAAAGGCAGAGGCTGAGCACAAGATTATTTTCAGGGAAACTGAACATGACTGAAATGTTACTTCTCATAGCTTCTACTTCTGGCATCAAATAATGGGAATTGTAGTGTAACATTCTGGAACGTACATCCAGAGGGTATGTGATTGTGGAAAGGTGATATGTCTCCTCATTTCTTTTGTTTCAAAAGGACTACCCCCCCCCCCAAATCTATGTGAGTAGACACCATGATGTGATAACTGTGTATGCCCCAGCTAATTATCTCTGTAGCATATCACCTTCAGCTCTTTGCAGAGTATTATCTGTCTGCAGCCTTAATTGGAATCAGCTTTTCTTTTTAATCTTGTCACCCTCAAGGCATCAAACTATACCCTATAAAAGTCATCCAGCGCTATAATTCAAATGTAGCTGGTAGAGAGATTATACAGATAAATGTAAAGCAGTCTTTTTTAACCACATGTATGTTTTTAACCATAGTAATTTCTTCCCTTCCAGGTTGGGGAGTGCCAAGCAGAATCACAACCCAATAGAAATAGCAAATGAAATGTTCAGTATGACATCTCTCTTTGGCACTCAACACTCACAGGCACACAGACACACATGCAGACAACCATTTCATTCCTTGCTGTGAAAGGAGTGTTGTATTGCAACATTTCAGATGAGTAACATCTTGGGATAACATTTATTTCTTTAAGAAAAAACAACTTTTGGTCCACAAACTTTCTAAAAGGCATCTGAATGAAATGAGATTCAGTGCATTTTGTTTGTTTTGATTTCTAGGCATTCATTTTCCCCCCAAGACATCAGCCCAGTTTGTTTGCTGCACTGACATAGTGAGGAGGTGAGATAGAATGTTTGTGAAGAAATATAGCTGTTATCTAGAGATAGCTGGTGTAAGTGTCTTCCAAATGTTATCACATTAATCCTTTCTCCCTGCAGTATGGGCTTTGTAGAAGCTGATATAAAAATAGCAAATTCTGTTGAAGAGTTCCTTATATTGCAAGCAGTGTTTTAGAAGGGGACAGATGCTGTTGTGACCCCCCCCCCCTCCTTTAACTCTTACTTAAGGAGAGGGAATGTCCAAAACAAATCAGAGCATTTTTTTCATTATGCCCTGCTTCATTGCTCCATCTCCCTGTTGAAGTGTTTTGCTATTTTCCACATAAGTCTCACGAGAATCAGTCTGGAACTTTCATTTCTGTGAAGGGTGATAGGAGCTAAATTTCTCATCTCAGGTGGCAAACAACAATTCTATCTCCATTTCCACTAAGCTCTACTGAACTCAGTGAAATTTAATTTTGAGTAGACAAGTATAAGGTTGTGCTGTAACTCACTAGCAGGCAAGTATGTCTCAAAACTTATTGAAAGCCTGTTAGCTGTTGTTAATTCTTACCTCCATTTCATTTTGTATTACTCCTGTGGTCTGATAGGATAATTGACCTGGTTGGCTGATATTATTTGTGACTTGTTGGCAGGTTATAACAAATCACAGATAAGGTCACTGCCTCTGAATTAGCAGAGGAAACTCTGCTGCAAAGTGCTGCTCTTTTTAGACTGGGCTAAGGGTCATTTTAAGGAATGCAATGGCTTAGTAGTTAAGACACCAAATCTGATGACCACAAGGTAGGCAGATTGGCAGTTTGAGACTCAAGCGCCATGTGATGCAGTGAGCTCCCATCACTAGTCTTAGCTTCTGCCAACCTAGCATTTTGAAAGCATGTAAAAGCATGTGCAAGTCGATAAATATGTATCTATAATCTATAAATAAGTTCAGTGGGAAGGTAACAGCATTCCATTTAGTCATGCCAGCCTTTGACAACACTGACATCCTTGGCTTACTAATGGAGATAAGCACTGTTTCCTACAGTGGGACACGACTAGACAATCTTGTCAAAGGAGAAACCTTTATTGTTTTAAAGGGCCATTTGGTCCAGTGTCAGGCCCAATCTTAGCCAGGCTGTTGGCAAGCATAATGTAAAAGGAGATACCAAGTCAGGGGAGACATGGGCCTTTTGGTCCATGCACAAAATCTCTGAGACTCTTGGCAAGTCAATTGCCCAACTGAACCTGGATAATTTCAGATTAGAAAGATCAGATGAGAGGACTGTAAACTGAATGTGAAACACCTGGATATCTGTGGTTCCAGTATTTTGCACCTGTCTGTGGCCGACACCAGCTACCCAGGTGAGTTCTATATAAATATGGCATGTAAAGATATGCTAACTGCTACTATTGACAGAAAAAAGTCCCAGTGATTTCAAATTAGAACAGGGGTGCCAGATGCAACTGGAACAATATATATATATATATATATATAAAAGGTGGGAAACAACAGACAGCTATTGTGAAAAGAAATAACTGACATCAATTCTCAATTCTTCTGCTTCCCGCCTCCCATGGATCTTCTCTGAGGTTGTATGTGGCATCTTGTCTTTTTAGAAGTACTATTCACTCACTGCCCTTATGGTGTATCATTGCAGTGATCCATAGATTAAAGACACCCTTGGTACATATTGGTAAGAAATTATGTCAGTGATCCATGAATTAAATATGATGAGATTAGAACAGTTACATTTTTGATGGAGTCAATGTGCCAGTTCCACTGATAGTGCCAGATGTGCATATGTGTTCAGTACTTCAACAAGTAGAATTAAAGCATTTAAAACATAAGAAAATCCCATCTGTAGTTCTTTGAATAAACACATTTTGGTAAAGCTGGCATATATAATTTTGATCAGTGTGGCATCAATTCTCTGTAGTTTAGCAAATGTGCTCTGAACTGTCAACTGTCACATTGCATTAAAAATGTGGAAGAATTTCCTAAAAGCTACCCAGTTAATAATTTTTTGTTAATAATTTATGTTAATAATTTATGTTACAAGTGTGCTAGTGGCACACTTGTTACGCTGCCCCTGCGACTTTAAAAGAACCCGCTTTTCGCGGATTCTTGTTCCGCAGGAGGGAAGATGCACGGTTTGGTAGCTACAGCTTCCCTCTGAAGGCAAAACAGGCACCAGCAGGCCACTGTTTTTCAGCGGTCTGTACTGCACCAGTGTTTCCTTGCACTTGAGAAACACATTTTTCAATAATTAGGGGGGGAAATGTAAAAAAAAATTCTTTTCACTCCTACCCCAGCATCCCAGTTTTGTTCTCTTACAACTGATATAAAGAAGCACAGTGCCTCTGATACCGGAAATCATATACAGTGCACCCATCTTTTATGAGGGGGATCTATTCTGGATCCTCCTGCCGTAAAATAAATTGCATGTATGCTTGAGTAATGGGGCTTGTGCTTGCGGCAGCACGGTGGCCATTGTTTCTTCTGGTGCGTGGTGCCGCTTCTTACAGCGCTGCTTTCAGCGTATGCTCCTTTCTTTCAGCGTATGCTGAAAGCAGCATATAATGCTCCCGCATATGATGCGGGCACACTGTATAACCATCATAACATCAACAAGGCTCCCCTGTTAACCTCAAAGGTGGAGGGACATGAATCCCCACCAACAGTGACAGTTTCTCTTTGGTATTTTTAGGAAATTATTAGCTCAAAAGGAGGCCTGAAAGGGTTAGGTAACTTAAGGGGATTTTCCCACCTATATATTTCGGTACTAACTGTCAAAAAACTCTGGTTAATGGATATGAGTTTTATTTAAAAATGACAAAGATGCACACAGACACACAAAACCAAGGCCTTAGGAACCATACAAAACTAACGGAAAGAAAGGTGTGAAAGATTGGATAGCAAAAAAATAGAATTAGAAGGGGTGATAACTACCAGTATTGAAGAGAGGGTTGCACAGAAGATGGAGAGTGGCTCAGAAAGAGTCTGAGGTCTACATAGTGAGTGAGGGACTATCTGTGGATATAGGGTCTGTGGCCAAATTGTGAATACAAACTGTGTTTAAGAAGGCTATGTCTAGGACTGATATTTATATCCAGTGTTATAGCCTTGAGGGATATTTGGTTCTATTCTGTGGTGAAACAAAGATGTGATGATTTTCCCATGCAATTGACAAAAAGACTCTGGAATGACTGATGGCTTTAGCTCTAGAGTGACAAAGTATTGATTGATTTGAGATAACCTCTGGATGCTCAGACAGGAAAAGTGAACAGCCTGGGGTGAGGTATGGTCTTTCATCTGCTTTGTGATGGAAGGCTCAGTCCCCATTGTAATATATAGAGAGCCTAGGGGAGGATGGCGTGATCAGTAAACCCATCTACCTTTATTGTAATAATATCTAGGTCTTCCACATGTCCTTGGGCCAGTGTACCTTTCCAATATGAAATTTCCTAGTGTTCCAAATGTCATCATCACCTCCCCAAAACATGCCTGGTGCTACATATCAAATATGAGATCCCATATTCAGTGAGAGGGGTGTAGGGTATGCTAACATCCCTTCCCTGGATTTGACTAATTCATAGTGTTCAGGTTAGTGGTCATCACTAATTGTTGTGAGAACAAATTCTAAAGCTTGACTATGTGGGATGTGAAGAAGTGCTTCTTTTTTCCTGTCCTGAATCTTGCACCATTCAGCTTCATTGAATGGCCTTGTGTTCTATTAATATGAAAAAACAGATAAACATCTCCCTGGACTATTTCTCCACCTCATGCATAATTGTATGTACCGCCATCATGTAGTATGCAAATACGTTTTGGACAAAGCAGCTAAAGAACACATTGGGGGGGGGGAGTACTGGATAGAACTGATACGATCCCATTTCTCCCTTAATGGACTGATGTACTATCCCTACATTTTAAGCCACCTGGACAGGGAAACATATTGCTACCAAAGCATACTGAATGAAGGGGCAGGGAGAGATTCTGTGCAATTATGCAAAATGAATCATAGAGTTGGAAGAGACCACAAGGGCCATCCAGTCCAATGCCCCACCATACAGGAAATCATTGTCAAAGCATCCCTGACAGATAGCCATCCAGCCTCTGTTTAAAGACCTCTAAGCAAGGCTACTCCACTCCACTCCAAGGGAGTATGTTCCACTGTTAAACAGTCCTTTCTCTCTCAACATTAGGAGCAACTTCCTGACAGTAAGGGCTGTTCGACAGTGGAACAAACTCCCTCGGAGTGTAGTGGAATCACCTTCCTTAGAGGTTTTTAAACAGAAGCTGGATGGACATCTGTCGGGGATGCTTTGATTTAGATTTCCTGCATGGCAGGGGGTTGAACTGGATGGCCCTTGCAGTTTCTTCTCTATGATTCTATGATTCTAACACACTGTATAGTTGGGCCCTAGTGGGCGCCGTCGTTACACACAAAAAGCATCACTTCCTGATGCACCTTGCCCCTCACACGTAATGAGGGTGTAAAAATGGTGGCGCCCTATACACATGGACACTGCCATTTTGACATGACGGACGCCTAGCATCCACACGTCTCAGCGCCTTCATGACACCACAGAAAGAAGCCGCTTTTTGCGGCTTCTTTTTGTTGCGCGAGGGAGCTGCATGGTTTGTCCACTGCGGCTCCCTCGCGCAACAAACGAGGGTGGCAGGAGACCACCCTTTTGGGTGGCCTGTATCCCACCTATGATTCCTCCATTAGACTCTCCACCATTACTTCTGCTTGACTTTGCACAAGAATTAGGAAATAAAGCTACTGTACAGGGTCCCCCTCACAAAAAACTAATCTTATTTATTTTCTCTACTGGACTCTGTGTGTCGGTGGGTATAAGACTGGGTTTTGCTCAGATTCTGCCTTGCCAGACTCTGCTATTGAGACCAAGTACTATCTAAGAACCAGTGTAGTGTGGTGGCTTGAGAATTTTACTGGGAAGATTTTCATACCAAGCTGAATCACTGGGAAAATGTCCCTGAAACATTACTCAAACATTGCTCTAAAGTGGAGGAAGCACTAGTGAAACATTGCCTCCTCCTTAGTGTCCCTGAATTGTTCCTGGGGAGCAGATTTCCTATGAATGCAAAAGTTTGCGTTCATAGGAAATCCATCCCCCTTGTGACAAATCAGGGACGCTAGAGGGAGTGAAGTTTCACTGACAATTAAGGAAGCGCACCTGGCATTCAGACACTGCACTTCCTCCACGTTAGAGCAATATTTGAGTGATGTTTCAGGGACATTTCCCCAGCAATTCAGCCTGGTATGAAAATCTTCAGTGACTTTGGAGATCAGGGTTTGATTCCCCACTCAGCCAGCCATAGAAACCCACACACTCTCACTCCAGAAAACCCATGATAGGTTCATCTTAGGGTCATCATATATCAGTAATGACTTGAAGGCACGCAATAGCAAATTATCTCTCACCTTTTCCCAAAGGGCATATAGAATTTGAAAAAGACATTCTTTTAGTATTCTATATGTGTTTGGAAGTAGCACCACTTAATTTTGCAGGAGTTAATTTTAAATAATGATAGATATGTTCATATGTTCATATTACAGTATATAAAAAGAAAGCAGTTTATTTCAAATTCTGAAACTTTTAGCACTGACTGCCTTCCTAATGCTGATTATTCTAGGATTCATGGAATTGTCTCACACTATATAACTATATAAAGTTGTATGGTATGAGCTGAAAAAAACAGTTTGTCATAACAATTATATTAGTCAACTTGCATGTGGTAGTATACTGCCATCTGATGGCCAAATGCCCTTTCCAAATATGCTAATTCATACATGTACACATGTAGTGTAATGCAATTGGCATTATTCAAAAGAGATTAACTCATGTATGGATGCAATGCACCATCTCCATGAAGGGATGACCAGTGTAAACATGGCTATATGCATGAGATCCAATTTAAGTAATCCCTAATCCTATGAGTTTGTTGAATCTATAGGATATTTACAGAAATATTTTCCTGGAAGTGAAATGGATTATCTCTATTTACATACACTGAAATTATACATGTTGGAGCAGTATTTGGATGACCAGGGAAAGCAGAGCAAGAACAATGTATTACTTGATTGTGAAGGATGAGATCAGGCTTATTCAAAGGATATCTAAAAGACCTGGAGTTTTGTCTGACTTTTAGTATATTAAGCTAAATTACAATGAACTGGTGTCAGACTAATGTGAACAAGACTTTCTACAAGAAATGCGTAAATTTCACTGTTACCAAAGTTCCATACGAAGAATGGGCAGAGATCCTACATTGAGATAATGGGCATAAAGTTCCACCAAGGAATCTCCACTCATAGCTCTGGCTGCCTTCTTGTTGTTATTGCCATGTGCTTCAAATAATTTCTGACTTATATTTAGTATATTGTATACACTCATGTATAAGTCTAGAAATTTTTGTCAAAACATTGACCCCAAAACCCTGGGTCAACTTGTCCATGGGTCAATGTAAGTACTGTATTTTAGCTCTTGTTACAAAAGGAACCATCCCCTGGTGAAAGGTGAGAGCTTAATCTTTCCTCAGAGCACCTAAAAGATGTACCAACCCCCTTTACTCTCCCATCCACCCAGCCTTTAGGATGAGCACAGTTATGCTCGATGGAATTTTGTAAGTTCTTTGGCACCATTTTCCTTTGCTTCATGCTTTACATCCTTTATTACATACCATTAAGTCTGACCCTCGGTCATATCAAAATCCGTATTTCCCCCCCAAAATCTGCCCTCAATTTATATATGAGGTCGACTTATAGTCGAGTATATACGGTATGTCCGAGGGGACCAAGGCGAGCTAACCTCTGATATGTCTTAAATCTATTTTTTTCAGGAACTACTGTCCCTGTGCATTGCATCTCTTCCAAGTTGCTCCCTCTTCCTGTTCTCTGTGTGTGTACATGCACACACACTAGGGAATGTGTTATATTGTCCTTACTTTCAATCCTTTCTTTATCTTACCTCTCTTTCTTCTTACAATATCACACAGCTTAATTCCAAACACCTACAGCCTTGCAAAATGGCCCATTTTTGGGTATCTGTCCATCCTTAAAGCAACTGTGTTCTGTTCTGCACATGCAGTTTGCCATTTACGAAGCTCTACCATAGTATTTTCTATTCCCCAATGCAATTATTGTGTATATCTTCATTTCTATATGTTCAATAAAATTCCCCTTTCAGAGAGCTCTGTGTGAACACGTTTTATCAAGTCCAATTTGCCTAAGATGTGCTATTGGCCAAGGTTTACAAGAGCCTTGATACATTCATAAGCTCTGAGGCCATGCCTAGTAACAATCACATCATTTCCCCAAATTTCCAGAAGACCTCTGAGCCTTCCTAGAGAATGTCTTCATTTTTATGCACTGGGTAGAGGAAAATAACCAATGCTTACTTGCTGTCCCCAATCTCCATGGACCACTAAATAACCATGGTAGGGAATCCCAGAATGAGATAGCTGGGTTTTTAGGGAGCTGGGAGTGGTTGTGCAAGGGAAAGATTAATACATCTCTCTGCAATGACCAATAAAGAACACACACCATTATTACATTTATGTATTTCATGATTAGGATGCCAAGGATATATTCCTTAAACTGGCACGAAGCTAGAGGATACACAGAAGATACTTATGCTAACAAACATTCCCTAATACATTTTAGCAGATTTGACCACCTATATGAAAGCCTCTGGCTCTGACATAACATTTTCTTCTGGAGGGATTTACTTCAGGAAGAAGGAAAATAAAGAGTTAAATGCATTTGTCAAATGCCTACAAAAGTCAGAATACACCAAATTGTTTATGATGTGTTTAATCTTTATAGATGTTTGATTTTTTCCCCCTTCTGATCTTTTGGCTCTTATTGATCTATTAATTCCTGCCTGCCTTTCTGCCACAGACGTTTCCTTTTTCCTCCCTAGGGAAAAAAATAGGATGGCAGTGAATGATTATTGCACCTCCAGCCTCATGGCTGCAGCTGCTACTTGTCAGTGTTTTTCCCTTTTTCCATTACTTGTGGCACCATTAGCAGCCAGGTGCTGAGAAATAGTAAAATGTTCTGCAGCCATTCTCTTGTTCACCTCAGCCTCAAATCTATGCAGGTATATGCTGTGTTTTGTCACAATATAGTTCTTCAGTGGGCTTGGTTTTATTGGTGATGCAAATTTGAATACAATCACATTTTAGCATGTGCTCTAAACATCACACCTGTTTCATGGTGCTTCTTGACAGAGGCTCATATAATGCTGTGTAGAATCATATCTGATGAAAACGTTCCCACCTCTCTTGTGGATGAGGTTTGTGCTTGTAAGTCTGGTGAAATAGGCGACAATAAATGGCTGAGGTTTTCCTCATTACAGCTTCTCACAGCTTCCTCTGTCAAATCTTGTCTGTTACACACTTTGCCTGTGGCTTTAGCAGCATAATAAGTTATGTGTGGCTGTTCAGGTGGCAACTTTCTCTGTAATTCTCCTACTCTAGCCACTGCAAAAAATCAAATTAACATTGACATTGGCAGATTCATATTCAGTCACTGCTGAACTGAACTGAAATGGAAGGCCAACCGAGGTGATTTCATTCGGAGAAGAGGTACTGGGCCCTTCCCACCTCCAGCTTCCATTGGAAGTCCTGTTGTTGTTTTTTTGTGGCTTGAAGATTAAAGTAGTGAGGAAGAAAAAAGAAATTCAGCACTCCTTTCACAGCTGCTCTATCTTCAAAAACAATTCTCACTTCTTGCAATGAATCAATTCTGAATCTGTGTTAGCGGCCCATACATCCATGCATAGGTCCATTCTGTGCACTGCTTCTACATTAATGCACACATTTAAAAAACCACATGTAAATTTGCATTAATTTTGAATACGTTTTCAGAAAATATGCATTTTTGTATGTTATACATTTTTCTATACATTTTATTCTGAAATATAAAGCTGGAGGCATTACCCTAATGTACATATTTGTGTATGCATCTTATCTTAAAATACACATTTCTGTATTTATTTGAGCAGAGAACTGCATCACAAAAATTTCCAGATTTTGTAATCTGAAAGATAACCATATTCGGACCTGGATATTACTCCGGGAAGTGAAAATTGGATCACTTCATGGAAATGCTGAGGTGAGAGCCTGAATTCATTAATAGCGTGGTTCCTTTCTAAATTATTTGAGTTCAGGGATTCTTTCATGCTAAATACTTATAGCTCTTTAATAGAACTTCAGATTACATAGCTCCTGGAGGATGTAGTTTGGTGGGGCACTTGAACTATCTGGCAGAGATTTCTGAATATGTCACAGAACTAGGAATCACAGGATTCCATAGGATGGAGCTGTGAGAAACAAGTGATATCGATGTGTAGCATGAAAGAGATATTTATCCTATAATTTGTCATTTATATATGCCAACACAATTTTATCTGTATTTTCTTGCTGCCTCCTTTTCTCAGGTGCATAAACAACATGCCTTGATCAGAAAATCAAACTATTTCTTAGGCCAGTTTGACTGCTGAAATTAATTTCCAGAAGAGGGCAGCATTAATGTACACAAACCAAAAGAACAAGACACTTTCTAAGGTACTGTGTAGTGGTGCTCAGATTCAGAGGATGTCACTGTGAATAGTAAATATCCACTGAGTTTAACAGACATTTTGAATAGGTCCCTGGTTTGAACAAACTGGATTAAAACTGAATTGAATAATACTGAATTAAAATTGAATTGAACAATAAGGAGAATAAAACCTGACATTCTTTTGGTGCCATGAGGAAATTTTGTATGTTAGAGTTTGAGATAAGAAGATGGGGGAGGAGAGGGAGAGAATTTATTTTCATCCTGTACTGAAAACATTTTTTTACTTTTAAAAATTACATTAGTTTTAGTGATTTTATATTAAAAAAATTAACAAATTGTTTTATTTTTATTTTTTGTTAGAGGGTCTTTAAACATAACATAATTAGAGGTGTCAAGTGGCTCCAGCAATTAAAAATATTATTTGATAGGCCAGACTGTACATAAAGTTTGGTAGCATCTAAAATTAGAAGCTAGCTCAAATAGGAGTTCACAGGAGGTCAAGAAGGATGAGAAATTCAAGGATAGCAGTACATCAAGTGAAAGTAGCCTGGAACTCAAGTACAAAGTACAAAAAGAAAGGACATGTATGCTCATGGGCCCAATTTTATTTAATTTTATTGTTTTTTAAAAGCAGGAACAATTTGTGCCTGATTGATCTTCAGGCTAAGACTTTTGCATTCTGGACCCACAATCCTGCCTGCTTTTCACATTTTATGAAATTTTTGCAAAGAACGCAATCTTGTATAGGAATTAATGTGAAACTCAAAGTTCAGGTTATTTGACATAATACAAGCCAAGGTGCTTTGGATCCCATGTTGGAAGAAAGGCAAGATATAAATTAAATAATTAATAATATCTTACATGAAGGTTCTTCCCTAGACTGCATGTACTTGCAGTATTCATGTTCTGGAAATTATGGCCATTTGTGGCTTCTCATTACTTAGATGTGAAATAAAAAGTGCAAAATCACAGACATGCAATTTATTCCACATTAATTCCTGGGAGTGAGTGTTTTCTATATAGGACTTCTATAATGCAGGAAAAAAGATGCATGCATGCAGTCCTGCATCTGTGCCTTCTGTCATGTTTGCATCCCCTGCTTTCCTTAAAATCAATGACATGGAAGTGCAGTAGTAAAATAATTATGTATGTAAGCCTTAGTATGTAAATGTGCACTCAAACAAGGTGTCTGCTCTTGATATGCTTTGTTTTAGTGAAGATTGCCCTTTGGTGCAATGGGTTTTCCCATTTCCATTGCTATTTATAACCAAATTTTGCACCTATGAAAGTTGCCTCTACTAATCTACATCCTGTTTGGGTTCAAAGATTGGACCACTTTGCATTTGTTCTTTATGATTTAATTATGGAACAATAAAAAAGAAATGCTACTGATTCTCCATATCCATAGATTCTTTATTTATGGATTCAACCATTGACATGTTGAAAATGTTTCAAAAAGCAAAGCTTGATTTTGGTGTTTTATATAAGTGATACCATTTTACTGTGCCATTATATTTAATGTGACTTGAGCTTCCATGGATTTTGGTATCTACAGGAGATTCTTGAACCAAACCTTAGAAAATGCAAGAGTCTACTGTACATAGTAAAGAACAGTTGACTTCAGTGTAGATATGGGTAACTTGTGGTCACTAGAATTTTTTGCAACTCCTGTCAGCTCATCATAGCTAGTAGTGAGAGATACTGGAATTACAGCTGAACAACATCAGACACTTCACAAGTTGCCCAGTCTTGCTTTAGAAATTAGAACCCTGACCAGGTGAAGTTCTTTCACTTCATTTGGTGTTCTTGATGTCAAAGAGTGAAACAATCATTTCTCTTAAAACCATTTTTATCAATATTCAGTAATTTGTCCAAATTGGAAATGAGACCGAATGGGTCTTATTGCTCTTTTCACAGTACTCAACTTGAATAATACAAGGATATTATAAGTGAATTTCACTCACTTCAGATTGGGTTATATTGATTGATCTTGGTCTTTCATAAAAAGACAGATAACTGAAAGACTGACAATAATGTTCTCTTACACGCAGGCAACCAGACTTAAGCTATTATTGAACTGTTATTTCCACTTTATTGTCTGACTATAATCTTCTCTAATGAGATCTCCAATGGCACCCTAATTCACCTTTTTGTCTGTTAAGTGTTTTTCTACTGCTTCAGCTTCTTCATTAAAGCTCAACTTTCTTTCCAGTTCTAAAGTCTTCTCATTAGAAGCCAGAAGAGAGGGAGAGGGGAGGGAGATGGGGAGGGGGAAATACAGAACTCTATTTCAGCAGTAATTCTTTTCTTCAAGGTTCTAACCAAATTTTCCACTTGGTTTTTCATCATTAAAAATAACAAAATAACAATCAAACAGGCTTGAATTTGGTTTTCCAAAGGGTTGTGTTTCTCTAATGATTCCTTGCTCATTTGTAGTCTTGCAGTCATTTTTCTAATTTTTAATTTTAATTCAAAGAAGTCCTTTGAAACAGATATTTGCATAGTAACTTATATCTGGGGAGTATAAATAAAATGTTCAGGCATCAAGAGCATGTCATAACTAATGTCAGCCTCCTTTTGGCTTTCAAAATTGTTCAATCCCAACTCCTCACTGTGTCCCCAAATGTCCACTTTCTTCTGAAAAGAATTGCCAGAAGAGCTGTAGAGGCATTACTGGGCAAGTACTATGCCAATAGCTGCAGTTATCTTTAGACTATCAGAGCCTGTACAGACTGGCACTTTGTGCCAGCCTACAGGTGAACCAGGGCTGAACTAGGGCTGAGTGTTCACATGCTCTGAGCTCTAGTTCCATCACCCTGGCACCATCTTGGCATGCCCATACACACATGATGACGTCCCTCAAGAGCAGCGCCCAAATGGAGCTATGCACAAGGGGCATCATCATGGCATGTGAGCGCACCAACGGCATCCCTTTGGGGCATAAAAAGAACCCGCCGGGAAGCGGATTCTTTTTGGTCCCTCTGGAGGCTGCAGCATCTGGTATTTAGCATTTAGCCACCCATCTGTAGAGGCCCTCAGTTACAGTATATACCCTACTCACTAGATGCTACAGAATGATACTAAAAATGAAGCATTTTAAAGTTACTACATTTTGAAATAAAGTAATTGCTGGAAAATGTGAAAGAAACTACTAGATATTTCAAGCAGAGGAAATTGCAAACCACAGCAACTAGTCTGATGTCTGCCTACCCACTCACCCACTCACTGGATCTAGCAAAGAAAAGAAACAAGCTTTTAGTCTAGTATATAAAACATATACAATCATTTTTATCTACAAATACTTGTTCAGAGTCAAACACAGGTGCATCTTCTTGAGAAAACAGAAATAATAAGCATTATGCAGCATCAGAAAAATGTTCATCTCATAGAGAGAGGGGCTGCATCTGCAAAGCACATGCTTTTATACTGGTTGTTGTTGTGTGCCTTCAAGTTATTCTTGACTTCTGGAAACCCTAAGGTGAACCTGTCATAGGGTTTTCTTGGCATGATTTGTTCAGAGAGTTTTCCATTGCCTTCCCCTGAAGCTGAGAGAGTATGACTTCCCCAAGGTCACTCAGTGGGTTTCATGGTCAACTGGGGAATTGAACCCAGGTCTCCAGAATCATAATCTATTGCTCAAACAATTATTCCACGCTGTCTCTCCTATATTGGAGAGAAAGAAGAAAGAATATGGTTGCAGATTAGAGATTTGGAAAAAACGTCGGCATAAGTATTTTTACAGACGTTACACAACAAGATATCCAGTATCTCTTTGTAGAATGGTTTTGTTTGGCTACACAGTACTGGATGGCCATTTGCAAAAGGTCAGTGATTGGCAAGGGTGTATGCTGAAGGTCACTGCAGTGCCCTTGCCCAGTTAGCAGCAAAACAGGATTTTTGTCTTTATGTATACCTATCCTTTGGGTTTTTTTTATAATTGTGCTGCAGTCTAATTTATTTCATTTGTTGTTGTGTACCTTCAAGTCATTACTGACTGATGATGACCCTAAGGTGTCCTGGTGGCACACTGCTTAAATGCCAGTACTTGAAGTCACTCACTCACAAACCATAAGGTTGCGAGTTCAATACCAGGAACGGGCTCAAGCTTGACTCAGGCTTGCATCGTTCTGAGGTCGCTAAAATGAGTACCCAGATTGTTGGGGGCAATTAGCTTACACTTTTGTAAACTGCTTAGGGAGTGCTTAAGTGCACTGATAAGCGGTATAGAAATGCACTTGTTATTGCTAAGGTGAGCCTATCATGGGATTTTCTTGGCACAGTTTGTTCAGAGGGATTCTATCATTGCCTTCCTCTGAGGATGATAGAGTGTGATTTGAAGAAGGCCATGTAGTCAGTTTTCATGGCCAAGCTGGGATTCAAACCTTGGAGACCAGAGCCATAGTCCAATGCTCAAACCCCTACACCATGCTGTCTCCCCAATTTACCACATGCTTCATTCTCAAGTTGCTTCTTTCCTCCTCAGTTCTGGTGAGCACTGATAGAATGAGACATGTAAATATTACCATCTTAACAAAAGAAGGAGAGGAAAGGATGAGATCAGGCTTCTAAAAAAGTCCTTAAGAAACAGAAGTTATCTAATTGCTTATTTTACCTAGAGGTAGAGCAATCTATTTCTATCTATCACATAGTAATGAGAAGTCATTATCTTGAACTCTTCTTTAATTAACATCAATCCTGATTAGTCAGAATAAATTAGGCCTTTGTCTGTTACCATAATAGTAGAACCTCCAGTAAAACGGGCTTTTAATCAGACATTACCATTTGCCCAGCACTTCTATGTAATTATTACTTTACCTTCTTTCAGGGATAGTATATTTTGTCATATTTGAATTATGAACATTATTCTCATATCAGTTCTTCTCTGGACAGATTTGGGCATGCAGGGCCTTTGGACACTTAGTAAAATGTACATGAAAATCAAGAGAACATTATTAGATTTAATTGGGTGCAGGAGGCAGCAAAGTATGAGTGTCCTTTATTTGTAGCAGAAATGTTTAACATGAAAAATACCTTTGAAAACATCACATTTTATGCCACAATGAAGAAAGGAGCATAACTGGAAGAATAAATGATGATAGGAAATACTTGTGCAGGGATTCAGGATTTGCAACTGCCAGTGCATTAAAGGGGGCAGAATTATTTATTTATTTGCAGAAATATTTATACTACGTATATCAAAAAAATATTTAAAAGCCCCATACAGCAATCAAACAAATATCATGACATGACAAATACAGCTACGGCCAGGATGGTAAAGACCATGTTGTGCCTGCTTGCCATGTACCCAGGAAACAAGAGGAGCGTGTTAGGAAAAAAAATGAGATCCCAATCCTAATTCAGCACCTTAAATATGGATTCAAAGGCAGACTTTTAAGAGAGAAGCACTTAAAGCTCACTAATTGTATGGGTAAATGTACCAAGTTTTGTTTCCCCCATTTTTTAAAAATTACAATTTTTTTCATTAGATCTATGAAGAAATCTGTGAATTTTGGTGGAACAAACCAACCAACCAACCAACCACAAAACTCAAACCAAGCAAAATTCACATCCATCCATGTGCTTTGCTCCCACAATCTGGCATTCAGAGCTATATACTACCCCGATTAGATATCATTCTTTTTCTGCTTCTGGCCTAAGACAGTGATGGAGTAGGGTGGGGTGGGGAGAATGCATACTTCTTAGCTTTCTGCAGCCAGCTCCCACTTCCTCCTATTTGTACGTTCTGTTTCATGCATATCACACATATCTGATATTTTGTCTTCGGTGATACTGCAGACACCAAATTAAGGCTCAAGGAAGGTTCTCAGCCCACAGGTACTGACCAATGTGTGCTTATTTCAGGTTTTGTCATTTTTATGGGCAAATAGGGGTAATTATTATTTTTATGGTCAGTGCTTTTGGCACAGCATCCATACATTTACAAAACCAAAATCTGGCAGCTTTCAAGCTAAAGAAAGAAGACATTTCTTATTTTTAAAAAATCATGACAATTAAATTTCAGTGAAGACACAGCTGAATTTTCTCCTAACTGAACTATCATTCATTTTGCCCACAGCCAGATTCTAAATGCATATCAATAATGAATGTTAATAGACTTGGGAGATTTTCACATGCCTCTTTTTGCCTGATCTGGGCACAGGCTGGGCACGGGCTTAAATGGGTGAAAATGGATATCGCATGCCTCCATACCCAACTCGGCTGCATCGCATACCCAATTTGGACTCCTGGCTTACTTTTTGAAGAATGAGACTTTCTTTGAAAATCCAGGAGTCTGGATCAGTTACATGATGCAGCTGAGTTGGGCATAGAGGTGTGTGACAAGATCTGTTTTCACTTGTTTAAGCCTGTGCCCAGCCCATATCCACATCGGGTGAAAAGAGGCATGTGATAGTCTCCTAATTATATATAATTTTTAAAGCCCTGTGACTCCTGTGTTTCTATAATCTCATTTGATCTAAACAGATAACAAAAACATTAACTTAGTGGTTTGAGTGTTGCATTACAACTCTGGAAACCAGGGTTTGAATTCCTCTTGCCTACAGAAACCCAATGGATGTCCTTGGGCAAGTCACACTCTCTCAGGCTGCATCTGTACTGCAGAAATACAGTTTCCACTGGGGTTTCATTCCAGCACCCCCTATGATATAAAAATCAATGGATGCTCAAGTCCCACTGAATACAGTGGTGTAGTAAAAATAATGTTCCTCATATAAAATAGCAAAATTAATGTTTGCTTTTCAAAATTTATATATTCTTGTAATTATTCTCAAGCAATAGATGCTTGAATCCATGGATGCAGAATCTGTGAATACGGAGGGCCAATTGTAGTAGAATTTGACATATCTTTAACTGTCATGGCTCAGTGTTATGGAATTCTGGGTTTTGTATTTTGTGAGATATTTAGACTTCTCTGTCAGAGAGCTCTGGTGCCATAACAAATGACAAATCCCATGATTCTATAGTACTGGGCCATGGTGGTTAAAGTGGTGTCAAATGCTGTGATTTATGCATTGCAGATGCAGCCTCAGCCAGAGAAGAATGAAAAGGCAAACTCCTCTGAAAAATCTTGCCAATTGTAGTAGAATTGTAGTAGAATTTGCCAAGAAAAACCCATGATAAGGTCACCTTAGGGTTTCCATAAGTCAGAAATATCTTGAAGGCACACAACAGCAACAACATATTAGCAGCCTGAATGATCTCAATTAAAGCAATTTAGGCTTAATGTGTAAAAGTAGGATTCAACAAATTAGATGTTTAGTAGAACAACAAAAAGGATTTTTCTATTGATTTATCCATTCACTCTCTTTTTGAATAGTGATTGCACCACTAGTTACAGAACTCTCATTCTACTTTACTCTGAGTATGTAATGACTGTGGGAAAAGGCACATGAAAAAGTGCAAGGTTCATAAGAAGGAGCTACTGGCACATCTCTGGATAGTTTGATCACCACGGATTTGCTTGTTAATAATGCAAGAGGAACAATTTCCCCTTACACAAAAATATTTAGGATGCTGAAACAAAGAAAGATCAGGGGAACAGGAGAGAAAAGGATTTTTGTGTGAAAGGTTTATAAACTCATTTCTGTGACTGAAAACATGCACTATTTCTAATACTAAGTGTACACCTACTAGGGATATAAACCCTTGGCTATTTTCTTCTCACATGTAAGGACAAATAATTATGGTATTTGTGTCCCCATGGCAGGAACATTTTTTCCCCTGTATTTGAATTTCCTGAAGTGTTGAAAAGGAATTATTCTGCAGAGAAAATATATGGGAGTTTTTTTGTATGCAAAAAACTGTTTTCTGTGCAAAAAAAACAGGGTATTTCCCATACTGCATCCCCCACAAAATTGCCTCACAATACTTTGAAACGTTGGAATTGCAGGGGGAATTACACAAAATCCTTGCTGGACTTTTCTTTCTAATGGGGGTTCCTGATTGTTGGGAAACCTATTTTTGACCTAAGGAGGAATGATTATGAATATTATTTCCATCCTTAATGCCTATCCCATTCTCTGAGGAGATTATCACACTGTTCTTTAATAGTGGGATAGAAGTGTGATGTTCACTACAATGGCAAGATCCTATCACACAGCCTCTGAAGTATGTATGATAGGTCATTCCAGGGTAATTCACAGAGAATGGGATTTAAAGAGGCTTCCCTGCACCTCTACTCCCAATGGAAGACAAGCCTCTTTATTCATGAGGAGGTAATCATTTGGCTTGTCAGGCAAAATGGGATTTAAAGAGCTTTCCCTGTACTGCTCCTCTGCTGCCCAATGAAGGCATGACTACTAACATCTCAGATAGCTAACAAGTAAACTGAATGGTAGTGCAATGAGATCTATAGCCAATCTGTTATCAATTTGCAGTTGCGAGGTAATGTGAAAAGAATTGTTGCTGTTTCGGGTGTTTAAAAAGCTGCAACAGCTTCAGGTAGGAAGCTTTGTACAATAATCTCCTAAGACGTGAGATGGACATTTTTTGTTAAGATAAAAGAGGTCCAACCTATCTGGAGGTTGAGGACAATAGAAATGACAGTGATGGATTGAATATAAGAGTGCATCTACATAATAGACTTTGACACAACTGTAAATTCTATAGCTTCATCCTATGGAATCCTGGGGTTTGTAGTTTTACAAGGTCTTTAGCCTTCTTAGTCAAAGAGTGCTGGACTGCAGGATTCTGTAGGATAGAGCCATAGCAATTAAAGTGGTGTCAAAATGCATTATTTCTCCAGTGTAGGTGAATGCTAAGATGCTGCTTGGCTCCAACTGGTGGATATCAGTGTCTATGAAAAAAGCCTTGTGGAACCTAAAGTATGGAAATTAATCCTTCCCTAAATATGGCTTCAGTGTATCTCAGTATCCCAGTATCACTTAGCGTATTTTAATTTTTTCCTCCAGAGTCATTACTGGCATACACCAAATGCTTTTTGTGAAAAAATTCTTCACCTTAAAAAAGAAAGAAAGAATGGGCTCCAAATACTAGGCATAAATGTAAAAAACCATTAGGAATTAATTTCTCCTTGACAAGATGCCCCATTATTGCTGTCAGTGTTGCAGTTAGGAAGCCTTTATAAGCAGCTATGCCATTTGTGGGATATTAGCTAACAACCCTTCCAAATGAGTAATTTTCTCAAAGGACACAATCAGTAAATCAACGAATCAGTCAACCCGTCAATCCTAAGACTGGCATTTTAGTTATGTTATAGTGGTTTTGCTCTTTGACAGTGTCATTCACTTGTTGGAAATACATCAGAGTGAAATCAGGGTCATAAACAAAAGATTAAAATTAACCTTCTTTTGACATTGTTTGAGTATAAAATAGGCTTTGGAAACACATTGCTTGAAAGGCATGCCACATGTTCTGCCTCACATACTGTTATAAGTCTTCATGCTATCATCTTAGTCAAAGCTGTCTTTCTGTCAGCAGGGCACAGCCAGGTAATTCTATACCTGGCCCAAAAGTATAACTAGGCTTGGGAATGCTTAACGTCATAGAAGCAAGTACCAGAAATAGGAAAAGTTATATTTTTTTACTAGCACTGGCTGGGGGATTCTGAAAGTTGTAGTACAAAAAGTAAAGTTTCCAAGCTCTAACTTGTATAGAGGGTTAGAGAATTATTAAACTTAAACTCTTGATCTAAGATGATGTCAAGATTAGAAGCCCAGCTGTGTGTGCTGGTTGGGAATCTGTGGTCCAAACCCCCCACAAAAAGATGTCCAAGCTTTGAGTGTAACCCTATTGAGCCCTTGTGAACTGAGTACAAATATGTCGGTCTATATGAATATAAGGCATCTAACACTCAATGCTCTTTCCCCCCCACAGCCAGTGCCTTTATTACCAAGAATGGAGAAAAAAAGAATCAGGAATGGCTCATGCTTCTTCCTCAAGTTGCATTGTAATATAAGAATTAGGATCTAAATCTCAGCTGCATGAGTCTTTCTTCCCATCATAAAAAAAAAAGTGGTGAAAAAAGACATAGACACACAGCACCATTCTTCTCATCTTAAAGAGAGAAAGAGAGAGAGAGAGAAAGAAGTGGTGAGAACAGAAGAAATAGACCCTGGAAGGGACCTTGGAGGTTGCCTAGTCCAGCTCTCTGGTTAATATGGGATCTAAAGTGCAGGCATAACAATAGCATCCTTGACAGATATCCAGTCAATTCTTCCTAAATATCTCCAGGAAAGCAGAACTCACTATTTTCTAAGGCAGTTTTTCCCCACTGTCAAACAGCTCTTGTTGGTAGCACATTTCTACTAATGTCTGAATGATTTCTGTTCTCCTGCCATTTCCTCTCCAGGGATTTAATTCCTCCTCCTGGAAAAACAGGCCATTTTCTGAAATGACATCCTTTAAAGAATTTGAAGACCGATCTCTCTTTTACTGTCTACAAGCTAAATATACCCCTCTCTTTAAACTATTCCTCATGTAATGGTTTCCAGACTCCTTGCCATCCTGCTTGACCTCCTCTGGATGTTCATTAATGTCCTTCATAAAATGTGGCACTCAGAACTGGTCACAGTATTCCAGATGCAGCTTGCTATTATTCATAACAGCAAGGAACAATTGCATCTTGTGATCTAGACATCATGCTTTTTTTTATACAGCCTAAAAATGATTTCATTTGCTTGCTATCTTGCCCTGTGTTTTTTGGCTTTTCCAAAGCCAAATACTATTTTCTTATGCAGGAAAAGGCCATGGAAAAATAGAAGTAGTTTTGGCATCCACACTGTTAGCATAATATCTACAAATATTATGTCTGATACTTTCTTTTCTACATCTCACTTCAAATATAACTGAAGATGCCTACTCCCCCTTAGTACTGCTCATCAGCCAAGCTTGGATGCAAACAATGTTTCTCATTTTTATTTCTCATTGGAATAGTTCGTACCTCATAATTTTTAAGTTCTGCATTGCACTTGAAATGTTGAAGCATTTTCTGCTCTGGATTTTTTATCCCATGAGCCCCTATCCAACTTTTATTTTTCTTTAAGGATGCATGTCTGATTATGCTCAGTTTTAATTTCCCTTGTTGTTGGGTGCCTTCAAGTTGTTCCCGACTTATGGTGTTTCTATCATGAAGTTTTTGTGGCAAGATTTGTATGGAAGGGGTTTGCCCTTCACTCTCTGAGGATGAAGGACTGTGACTTGTCCAAGATCACCCCGCAGATTTCCAGGAATTATTGAAGATTTGAAGTCTGGTCTTCCAGAGTCCTAATCCAGCGCTCAAATCACTACACCATTCTGGTAGTTTATTAGCATCATTTGCTGTATCACAAATTAAAGATGGGAGGGACAGTTCCAAAGTCCCCTCTACCATCATTTCATCAACCAGTTGTTCTCTAATAATCCTGAATGTAATGAGATTGTCAGTAAGGCAAATCAAAAGATTTTCTTTTGATGTTCCTGAATTTATATATATTTTAAAATATTTTTAAACCATGGATGTTATGGATATGGAGGTCCATCTGTACATTTACATTTGTGTTGGGAATTCATTATGGGAAAATATATTATCTAGTGGGAATGACCCTAAGGAGTGATTGAAAGATTGTCTGTCTAAGGCCAGATGCAATTTATTTAAGCTTAATCTATTTTCTGGCTAATTTTCAAAATAGAAAATAAGCAGAAAAAGTCTTAACAGTTATGCACAAATATTAAGTTTAATTTTAACTTTTTAATATAAAAATATATCTTGTCATTTTGGTGTTCACATATTGCACAGGGTGATTAACACTATTAGAAGTAATCATAAAATGCTATACAGTTCAAAAACATCAGTGACTTTATGATTCTATGACTAAAAACAGACAGCTGGAGCAGATAAAACAAAACTTTAGATTAAACTTTTCCATCTCTTTAAAAAAGCCTTCCTGAACAAGCAGGTCTTTACTCCCCCTTAACTGTTGTGCAGTGCTTTATAATCAGAAATATATGGTTATTGAACATGGACAGCATATCTAATAAACATCTATAAATGTCTGTCTATTTTAAAAATCTATGGAAGCAAATGGCAATCACTGTGCTTTTTAATCAAGATGTTCCACAGGTTATTTATGCATTGTGTGAAGAAGTATATCATGTAAGACATTTTCCCAAGGGTTTTTAACATGGGGATATATCTTTGCCACCTGTCTCCATTTCATTTGCAGTCTGTGTGTCCTGAAAAGGCCGTGTGACTTCTGATTACTTTTAGTTTGCCTCAGGGTAATATAGATGGCCCTCCATATCCATGGATTCTTTATCCATGGATTCAGCCATCCACATATTCAAAATATTATAAATAAATAAATAAATTCCTAAAAGCAAATCTTGATTTTGCCATTTTATAGAAGGGACAGCATTTTATTATGACATTGTATTTAATGGGACTTGAGCATCCACGGAAATTATTATCCACAGGGAATCCTAGAACCAAACCTTAGTGGATACCATGGACCCATTGCAATTGTCATCAAGGGCTGCCAAAACTTTCCAACATTTTATATGGTAAACCAAATGATACCTCACTGGCGTTGCACAAGGCCACTCACCTCTTTGTATGTGTGACAGAATGCAATCAGTCATATGCCTTTCCTCATAAGAGAAGGAAATTGAACTTTGGGGACCTATGAATCCTCTTCCACCACTGGATAAAGACTGAAGGGGATTGTAGCCAAAATCTATGTAGGGGAATTTTACTTAGCTCAAATTGAGAGGGGGTCAGCTACAAGGACCCTATAAAATCGTCTCCCAACTGTATACTGAGGGGCCGGTGGATCCTAGAATTGATGCAGAGGCAGATATCTCCAATTAAGTATATTTTTATTTAAAAGAAAAAATCACACAGCAATTCACGTCACACACTCATTCATTCAAGGATCAGGAAATCAGGGGTTAGTTTGGAATAGGTTTTGAGGAAGAACTACAGGTGATACTTGCTTCTGGAGTCCAATTGGGTGAAGTAGGGTGAGACACAGCTCTTCTGAGTACGTAGGTTGAACGGATGTGCTGGAGCTAGGCTAGAGATCACAGTGACGTAGTCTCCCCATGAACTCCAAACTAACACACAGAGGGGAGATTTCCAGGAGTTTTTAAGGGCTAAAACTAGCCACAGGGCAAAGATGTTAGACTGTATGGGATGAAGTAATCTGGTCTGGCAATAATCAAGGGAAATGGGAAGGGAGTTAAGTCATTAGGCGGCTCATCAGGTGGGACATCTAGACAATTATCACCCATTCTTCTGATTATGGAGGTGATGATGATCCCATCCATGACTCCCAAACTACCTGTTGGGCCAGTCCTAGGGGTAGTGTTCCCAAGAGGTCCCATTAGGCTGACCTCGCCTGGATGTAGTGCATACATATCCCACTGCTGTGGGGATTATGGTGGATTGCATGTGGAATATCACACACATGCTAAAATTCACAAAAATGCACCTTGGCTAACAGGATGGAGGAGAAAAAGAAGGAAAAGGAGGTGAAGGTGGCAGTGACATCCCTGCATGCTAATTGAACTATGGAAGGTATGAAGAATTTGTTGTTGTTACCTTCAACAACGAGTTGTCAATTGCAACTCATGGTGATCTCTGCCACCTCCCAAACAGCTATTTCTAGCTTAGAAGTGTTCTGACAAATTGCCTTTGCACAGAAGGTGTGGCTGGCATTTAAGAAACAAATTGCTAGAGTTAGTAATCATTGCATGCCTATACTCACTAATCTCTGGATTGCATGTTACTTTCTAGGAGTTTGGGCACAGTATGACTGCTTCCTTTTATTAGGTTTTTCCTCACACTTTTTCTTTTCCCACATCACTCTGACTTGCAACCATTTTCCTCTTCTCTCTCTCCTCCATTATACTGTGTATTTGATTATGGACATGTTTTGTCAATAAAGATACTTTTATGTGTTTTACAAAAAAAGATTATGCCTGTGTCCCTTCTGTGTGGGGGCTGGTTGTTGTTCAGTTTCTTCCCTGCCCACAGTAACAACAGCCCAGAATTGAATGGGCCCAGTGGCAGTGATGACATGGGAACACTGAATTTACAACACTACATTCTGCCACCAGAGGCAATCACTTTGCCGGCCTCATAGCAGAACCAATCCTGCTTGCACTCCTGCTATGTCTAATCTGATCCTAAGACACAGACCATGACCTAGGTAATGCCTGGTTCACATATGTAAATGCCTTATTTTTATTTAAATACAGTAGTTTGTTTATTGTTTTAAAAACTATCTTTAAAGGCTTATATATAAATTTTACCAAATCTATTTTTATTGCATCTAGACAGTCTGTTTCATCTTTCTATGTCTACTAACTTAGTGGAGACTAGACCATTTTGAAAATTAATTTGTCTCCATTGTTTTGGGAAATGTGTCATAAGACTCATACACCACACTATTCATTCCTCACTTTGCTGATTTTACATTTTAGAGAAAGCTCTTAGTCTTCTAAATGTTCCAGAAAATCATCAGAATTCTTCCTCAAGTGAAAACTATATGCATAAATGAAAGTCTGGGTCTCAGAATATTTTGAATAGTATTTGTATTGTGTCACTAGCTTTCAGAAGTCTTGAAAACATTTGTATCTTTTATGTATTCATTTACCTATTTTTAAAAATGAAATATTTAGAAACAAATCTGAAGTTTTCAGAAGTCTGATAACACTATCATTTCTAAGAAAGATTGTTTTTCTTTTTAAGGAGACCCCAGCCACCTCCCAGACGTCCTTCCTATGATAGGTTGAAAACTTTCTAAAACTAAAGTTCGTGGCTCCTGCATGTATTGGAATCCTTCATTGGCTATGTTGGCTGAGGAATTCTGGGAGCTATAGTTCAAAAGAGGGAGGGATTTCCCCATACTTTGAGCAATATTTTCTGAACTTCCATCTGCAAGAACAGCATTTCTGTTATATGTCTGCTTTTTATCCAAGCCCAGGAATGAGTTACCACATTGGAGATTGCAACACTGATACAGCACCTTGGATATACGGAACTGGAAGAAAAGCCAAGGCCTTGGCTTGGTATGTTTGAGTACTTGAAGAAAAGGCAGTCTGGAGTGGCATTTTTAATTAATAGGAACCCAGAAAATTTTGCCTTTTGTTAAGAACTGAGTAAATATGTAACTCTTCAAATATATACAGTCGCCCCTCCTAACTTGCGGATCTCAGATCTGCAACCTTGGAAATCCACAGAGAGGTGACCTCCATGATTTTTAATGGGGTGTGCAGAGGTCCGTTCCAGAACGGATCCCCAGTGAACATGGAGGGCCAACTGTATGTTTAGCAGGACTACACTGCTAATATTTGGTGTGCTGGAAATATGTATGCTGTAATAAGGGAAATCTAACAGTTTTGCTTTTCTCTATCTTTCAAATGGTTTTTGTTCAGAATGTGTAAAAGTATTCATTTTCTGGTATAGCCTTCAAAAATGTATGGAGGTAAAATTCTCAGCCATCTTCACTGGGCAAATTCATTCCCTGAATGAGAGGTCAGTGTTGTAATTGCCTGCCATATACTTTTAACGATGAGGCTCATCTCAGAAAAGAAAAAGAAAACTAGTAGCAAACTAGTGTGGTTGAATGCACAAAGATTTAAAACCATCGTTTTAGGTGTTAAACCCATTTGTCAAAGTTGATTTCTCTCATTTACTTTTTTTAAAAAAATCTCAAATTCATTCCAACCCAGAAATGAAGAAATTTTGAATTTGGATAGATTTTTTTTTTTACAAAGAGTGAACTGAAATAAAATTTGCACCTGTTCCTCCATTGAGGTCACCCTAGGGACTGACTTGTGAGAATTTCACAAGTGACAAATAGAAGTACTTCCTTATAGTTAAAGGTGTGTAATTTACTACCACAGAAAGTGTTGCTGGTCACCAAGTTTGACAGTTTTACAAAGGGATTGGAGCAACACATAGCAGATACCACTACTTGTTAATATTTGCTAATATTCTTGGTGGCTGCATACCAACTCCAGGATCAGATGCAACAAGTCCTATGCAGAGCAGTTGCTGAGAACAACAAAATGACACTATTGTATTCAGATCCAACTTGTGTATTTTCATGTGACTGACCATTGTGGGGACCAGGATGGTGGACTTGGCAATACTTTGGCCTGATCCAGAAGGGGCATCCTTATGCCTTGTGTACTATTTCTCCTAGCCTATTAATGGGAGTCCATGCCTTTTTCACACACTTTTCAGCAGTAACACTATAATTCTGAAAGAAATCTTGCTATGCAAACTCCCAAATGAATATGTTCAGGCTTTTAACCTTCATTTCTCAAGGCTTACTACTGAGCCTGAGTAGATAATATGCATTATTTCCTAGATTTGTAACATAATACAGACTTGAATCTATCACTTCCACTCTGTTTTTGATCCCTGTCAGAAAATCTTCTCACAGTGCTTATCTATTTAGACATAAATACTAATAACCCATAGTGTCAATCCCGTATTCACTCACCCTTGTGATCTCAGTGGGATTTACTTCTGAGTAAGGTGTTTCAGAATGCAGCACTGATGAAAACCAAAACTACACACCTTGCAATATTCATTAAACAATAAATATTGCTTACAGCAAAAAGAAGTGATTATGATTAGATTTTGGAGCTTGCATGGGTGTGGTGAAGCCACAATCTGTTTCAGTAGATTGTTTTACATGTAAAGGGTTTTTTGTTCAATATATTTTTATTCTATTCATTCTATTTATATTCCATATTTCTATATTAGTAATTTTTTAAAAAAATTATCTCATAAGATGAATTGGGAAGGTTTAGGTATAAATAAAGTGATTGATTGATTGATTGACTTAGAGTTCATAATAAATATGTTTTATATCTTTCCTCTTCTGTTATCAGATCTGTTATCAGCATTAGGGTGATCTGCTTTGAACAGCATTAGAGCAATCATAGTTAAAAGGGAAGTGTATTTCTTGTTGCTGTTTCTACTTCATTTGTTAAGTCTCTGAAGTATAATTTCACCCATTAAGAAGCATCATGTAGCATTATCTTTGCTAATGTTAAATTACATTGATTAAAAAAACCACATATTGTGCCTTCAAAATGCTATTGTGTATAAATGCATTGAGACAATCAAGCAGAAGCAAACAATAAATAATATTCATCTAAGTCTTTTTGCTTGTAATTTCCCCTCAAGATAACAGAACTAAAGACATAGATCTTTAAAGGCATATATGGGAAATTTCATTCAGTGCGATTTGTTGCATCTCAGATATGTAGGTGGAACAGCTTCAGCTTGCTTGAAAGTGGTCCCATGACAAACGTTTCCTGCATGTAGAAAGCTAACATAGGAAGAGAACTGGGCTAGAAACATTTTGGAATTTCTCATCTTTTCCAAGATCACTCCACATGGGGTTGACCTGTTAAAGTCCACTGAATGCTTGTCTTGATGTCTGGCTTTGAATATATTTTGACCAATGAAAATATCGTTCCTAGTTTTTAATGACATGCTAGAAATAACTTTGATAAGAGATGCTAGATCATCCCTCAAAACAGGTCTCATCCTATTGATACCAACTTGAAAGAAATTCCATTGTGTTACAAAAAATGCTCATGAGAATCAACCACAAGTTTTACGCTCTAACTGAAGCTTTAGGGTAACTATAATATAGCCAGTTGTGATAAATATTAAATATTCTGTATCAGTAGCTCCAGGCTGGGGAAAGAGAGCGGGAGAGAGAAATAGAGAAAGAGAGAGTTAGTATGTCTTGCCAGAGATATTTTATACACTGGTTTATGAGTTCTGTAGATTTGTCACCTTGAACTGTTAATACATCACAACTTCATTTTCTCTGGAAATTCACAAGAATTAAAATGTCATTTTGCCCAATGGATGGTGAATTGTGCATCACTCTGTTTCCGTAAAGTACACAGAGAGAGTCCATGTTGCCTGAGTCCACACAGGGCTCACCAACATAGAAGGATGACAACTGCCTCAAGGCATGAATGTTGGGGGACAGGAGACAGCAGTAGGATATTGGAGCACTGAATTGCTCATTCAAAGCATCCATTATGGAAAATGTTGCTCCCATTCAGGTACCAGTCGAGTTAGCTTCTGTAGGTGGAATGAGGAGGGCACCTCCTCCTTCAGTTCAGAAAGCAAAACATCTTGCCCTGAGTCCACACATCAACTTCTGTGAAAAGGAATGCAGTGTCCAGATATGGAGATGGCTATTGAGAGGTAAGCAAATACCAAGGAATTCTCATTGAGGTTTTTTTTCCTTCCCTGCTTAAAACAGTCTTTAAAATAAACCTGTATCACTCAGGAAAGATCTGGCTCCTCACACAAAAACTACATGATTTAGGCAAAATATATGGTTGATTGGTTTGGAGGCTCCATTGCCCACAGATGCTAATGGGAAATGAAAGAGAAGGAATGGACTGAGAAGAGCAAGGGCAAAGGACATTCAGTAACTGTCCAGCCAAGAAAATAACAACCTTCTAAAGGTGAAATTATGAAGGGAAAAGAAGTGGGTGATGCTGATGCTCCATATTCAGAGCTGAGATTGTGATGCTTCCTATTCAGTTCATCTTAATATTAAGGATTTTACCTTTATTTTACCCCTCGTCTTCCTTCTCAATTTTATACTTAAGACTTCACATTTTGTGAAGACTTGGGATATAAACGGAGAAATACCAAGTTGAGACTATTTTGTCAGTTTTTAGTGCAGTGTAATATTGTGATATATGGAATTGCAAGTAAAACTTGCATACACATGATCCTAGGTGTGAACTCTGTCATCTCCAGGGAAAGCAGTGAAAGACCTATAGTTTTTTGTGGGTTTTTGGGCTGTGTGGCCATGTTCTAGAAGAGTTTCTTCCTGATGTTTCACCAGCATCTGTGGCTGGCATCTTCAGAGAATGCTTTCCTGGGAAAAGTGTGTGTGTGTGTGTGTGTGTGTGTGTACACACACACACTGTGTGAGCCTGGGAATGCAGGAGTGATTAAATGTGTATTGTTCTGTGCTGATGGCTGGCCTCAGGCTGGGAGGCTAATACAAAAGAGGATTAGTGTCTCCTAATTGGTGATCATTATCTGCTGAGAAAGCCCCTGACTCTGAATGGTTTCCCATTTGCATTTGCTAAATCCTTATTTTGCTATTCCTCAGGACTGGTAGCCAAATTTTGTTCACTTTAAGGGTGTTCACTTGGCTAAAATCCTAGAGAGTAGATGCCAGTGCATATCAAGGGTGGAAATTGTGCAGACCTATAGATGCTGATGGACTGATGCTCCTATCTGCCCTAGCTGACATAGCCAATAGTGAGGGATGCTGGGACATGTAGTCCAATAACATCTGGAGGGCTGTATGATTGCCTCCTCAAGGGCCTTTTCACACTACACAATTATAGCAGTATGATTCCATTTAACTGTTATGGCAACATCTTATGGAATCCTGGGGTTTGCCTTTCCAGAATGAGTATTTAGAATTCTCAATCAGAGAATTATTGTGCTTCACCAAATTACAAACCCCTGGATTTCAAAGGATGCAGCTGTGCTAGTTAAAAAGGAATCATAGTGCTATAAATGTGTAGGGTGAAAGGGCTCCTGATATAGATGATACTGAGTTGCATGAACCAATGTTTTCACACAGTGAAAACCAACAAATGATAAAAAGCAAAAACCATATGCAAGCAGATTATTAAAACATGAAATGTGTATTTAATTAGCAATAAATGAGAAACAGCGCTTTTATAAAACTAGATACTGACTATAACAATAAGAAAACACAGAACAAAGGCTGAATACAAAAGTAATTTAACATAATATAAATAAACTCAACAAGTAAACAATAAAATAAAAATGTTCCCACTATGCCAGGGGAAATAGCCTCACAGAATAAATGTTCTATGAAGGTGCAAAGTATGCTTAAGACTTTAGACTCTGAAATGAGTATGAAGAGATATCTTTCCAGTATTTCAAGATGTAAACCTTAGGTTCAAGGTATACTCTGAATGATAAGGATCATAATTTTTGTATTTGGGCTGTATCTGTTACTTTGTATTATTTTTGTGTTCAGTGTTTATCTGAGTTTTCTTATTAACAGTTTTGGTTTCTACTGGATTATGTGAACTGTTAACTCAAAATGCACTTCACATTTCATTCACTGTACATTTTTTAATGTGCTGAGCAAGGCAACTTTCTACACATATATAAGAATATTGTGTTGCAAAACATATAAACAAAGGAGGATATAGACATGAAGGACTAGTCAGGCATCAGAAAATCCTGTGTTGCAAAGGCACAGAATCATTTGCTCCTGTCCCAGACTCTTTGACTCCAATCTTACTGGACTAATTAGTAAATTCTGAAGAGAAGTTGTAACCATATTTGGTGGAATGCAGTCAGTGTGCTCTATACAACCTGAAATGCTTAGGGTTGCCAGACTGAAAACTGAACAGAGTGCTTGTACCTTTAAAAGTAACATAGGGACCCATACAGACAGGCCAAAATAAAGCTGCTTTGGGTCACTTTGGAGATATGCTGTTTAAATGATGCATGTGTCCTAAGAGTCTGGAAGCCGTGCCAAAGCCACACTCCACTCCTTAGGACACATGCATCATTTAAACAGCATATCTCCAAAGTGACCCAAAGCAGCTTTATTTTGGCCTGTCTGACAGGGCCATAGATTCTATTCTATGCACCCATGAAAGTCAGAAGAGCCTTCTCCAGTTTTCACTGGAACACTGTAATCACATTTATCTGAGTGTTGTAACAGTTTCTTGTTAGAGGTTTCTCATCAACATAGGGATGTGGAGGAAGTATGGGTGCATGCCTCTTTAAAGACCTCTGAATAATATCAAATGAGCTTATCCCACTAACAAGTAAGCTGGCTTACCTCTTCCAACTTGAATGCAGGATCTAGGATGCCCCTGGATGTTATCATACGTAAATTGCCACCTACTGTATATAGCCAGGATGCTGCTGCCTGTATGATCCTGGGACGAAGCCTCACTCAGCCGGCCAAATTTTGAAGTAGGAATCACCCTGAATTTGAAAAAGTGCTGGTTGAGCAAGGCTTTGACCTGGGATGCACCAGCTATTTAGGTATGATAACATCCGGGGGCATCTTGGATCCTGAATTCAATGCCAGAAGAGGTAAGCCAGCTTATTTGTTAATGGGATAAGCTCCTAAGTTAGGCCTAGAACAGACCACCTGAAAAGGGCGGCCTACTAGTGGTCTACTTTCCTCTGGAGGGAAGCCGCAGCTGCCAAACTGCGCAGCTTCCCTCCAGAGAAAAAAGAACCCGAGAAAAGTGTGTTCTTTTTCCGCCACAGGGCAGAGGTAACAAGTGCACCAATGCTGCACTTGTTATGTAAGCGACGCGTGATGATGTACGGGCATCACACATTGCTTACGTCACAATGGCAGCGCCAGTATACAGGGGGCACTGCCATTGTAATGCCATGGCGATGTATTAGGCTTAGGGACCATGCAATTGCTGCACGGTGCCTAACCCTAGAATCGGCGCTGATACGCCACTTGTTGGCGGTATGTACCACGCCTTAGTTCATAGGACATCTGCAATGTGCATGAGCACTTATGTCTGCTGTGGGATGTCTTTGTTCCATAGGCCAAAACTGGCCCTCTTGAAAGATCAATGTCTTCCTCGGATGATAATACTGCATGACACCATTGGAGGGGGTTTGCAGTTTTTCCCCATTCTAATTATTATTATTATTATTGTTGTTGTTGTTGTTGTTGTTATTATTATTATTATTAGGTTGAAATGAATCTCCCAAGGCAGTTGGAATTTTAAGCCAAATTGTACTGGCATTTTTGGTACCACCTTGTACCCTTGGTCCCACCCACTATTGGAAACTGAATTCACTTTTAGCCTGAAAGAGGGTCTCCTGTAGGGTTGCCATAATTCTCTACTATAAACCAGGACAAAATGTAGGACAAAATTTAGACCAAAATATAGGACAATTGTAGGATAAAATTTAGCCCCAAATGTAGGTCATTTAAGGTCCTCCATTTTTCTTAAATGTCCTACACTTTGGGTTAAATTTTATCCTACAATTGTCCTACATTTTGGTCTAAATTTTGTCCTACATTTTGTCCCGGTTTATAGTAGAGAATTATGGCAACCTCCTGTCTTTTATTTATGAGGAAAATGCTTCCCGGACAAGGTATATACTTAACAGTGCCGTTTGCTATGTGTCTACTTAGAGGTATCATTGTTTTCAGTGAGACTTACTCACTTGTAAGTATGCATAGGATTACACCCTAGTTAAGCAAGTGCAGCTAATGCTGTATATACATTTAGCAACAAAAATCCAAGCCCTGCTAATATAGCAGATGCAATTTGCAAATATCTCTCATTAGAATAGTAATTAATATGCAAAAATCTGTTTGCCAAGCAATTTAGAAGTGAATCAAAATTAAATTAGACACAACACTCTGTTTATTTCCAATTTGGCTTTAAATGAAATGTTAGGGGTACATTCAAAGTGAATGACAAAAAATAATTTGAAGGGAAGGGGGTGAGTGTGCTCCTTTTAGACCTTTTCTTCATTAGCTTCATAATTTTGAGATAAACATAACTTTTAGAAATATGCCTGGATGTAATTTCCATCAGAAACATTGTTCTGTGTTATGGGGAATGAAATCTGCTTATCCACAGAACAGGAATAGAAATAAAGCTGAATATTTTGAGAATGTAGTAAAACTACACAGCTAACAGCAATTTAAATCCTTACATTTATAGGTGCGTTACAGACCGCCGAATTGCGGCGGTCTGCTGCCGGCGCCGCTTGCAGTGTCCGGGAGCCGCAGCTTCTAAACTGTGGGACTCCCGGATGCTGCGAGGAAGGAGTGCGGAAATCGCGCTCCTTCCTGGGCCCCAGAAGTGGCGCCGCAAAGCTACGCATCCAAGACGTCAAAATGGCGGTGGCTGTGTGGAACAGCCGCCGCCATTTGTTATGGACAGGAGTAGGGGCGTCTAGAAGAGACGTCCCAAATGGCGGTCTGTAACCCGCCATAGTTTTGCAAAATAGTTAGAGTTCTCTACTACAGTGTTCTCCCCCCCCCCCCCCCCCCCCCGGTTGTAGCACAGATTGTTGTTGTTGTTGCTGTTGTTTTTAAAACTAACTAATTAAACATTCCAGGCTGCCAGAGGGCCATGTTAGTTAAAGTAGTTTCACAGTGTTGTAACTCTGTAGTACAGGTTTACTGCAGAAATAAAGCAATTTGACACCACTTTAACTGCCATGACTATCTGGTGGAATCCTGGGATTTATAGTTTGGTGAAGTACCAGAACTTTTTGAAAGACAGGCTGAATGCCACCTCAGATGCATGCATCTGAGAAAGTAGGTTGAAGTCTATGAAAGCCCATGCTATCAACTTCTTTCTTACAGTTAGTCTCAAAGGATTACAAGATCCCTTTGCATACTGATTTTCCAGACTAACACAGCTATGGAGTTTATCTCACAATGTTTAAAGTGACTTACCCCACTTACATTTAATTTTGAAGCCGGATCTTATCGCATGCACCGGGGGCTTATCCAGCATCTTTTCAAAACTGGGAGTCTGCTGTTTTTGAAAAGGTGCCGGATAAGCACGGCTGAGGTCCAGGATGCAGCCGGGTTGCACTCACCTGGCCCCTGCAATAAGATCTGGGTTCAAACTTAAATGTGAATGGGGTACGTCACTTTAAACGGCATGCAATAAACTCCTATGTCTTTAATTGCTTTCTCAATAAAGTCCAAGACTGGACTGAAGTTTTCTTATGCCTCCACTGCCCGGATCCTCCTTCCTAGTCCTCACCCCTTCCTTGAGATGTAGACAGTAATAAAAGGCTTGAGACTAACATTTCTGCTCCTATCAGACATTTCTCTCCAAGCTTTTTGCCTGAACCGATAAACTGATGTAGAGATGTAGATCCTGGATGTGGAAGGTGTCAGCTCTTTGGAGGCTCCAGACTCCAAAAATGAGTCAAGGTTGTCTGACATAGGTTTGACTGAGTCAAAGATCTCCTGAGACAACAGCTATTGGTCAGGCTGGGACATGATATTAGGGCCTGGGTTGGATGTGTCAGGAGCTGCTGGATCTGTGTGCAGCTTCCCCATGAGGAGGATGCTGTCTCAGTGAAGAGCCTTCTGGCCTTTGGACTGATTTGATCTGACTGAGTTTGCCATTAGATTCTCATGGCCAGGAAGCACTATCAAGATCATCATGGGAATGCAAAGAGATCTGCTTTGGGGTCCTGTATCATTAGTTTTTCTTTGGTTTTAATTTTGGCTTGTTCCTCAATTTGTTTCACGGTAATCCTTAATGGATACTACCATGGTTCTGATTTCCATTTCCTGATTCTTCTACTATGGAGCGAAACAGATGGGCAGAAAAAAGTGGCTTGAAGCTGACTTTTCTGAAGCCACACTGAAACCCCACCAACTACACCGCCAGTTCCCAAGGCAGCTGGAGTGCTCATGTCATGACCACATGATATGGCTTCAAGCCAGGAAGAAGCAGAAAAAGCTGCTTCTTTTTGAAACAGCCTTTCTCTGCATAAGGCGCCTAGAGGGCACTTTCCTGCTGGCTTCAAGGCATGTGTCATCAAATTGCCGCACCTTCAAGTCAGCCTGAAAGCAGCTCTTTTTGCCTGTCTGTTTAGCCCCAAAGGCTGCCAGGTCAGATCTATTGCAGCCCTTGAGATTTAAGTTGCAAAATCTGAGGCCTAGAAATATCACGGGATGGGCCCTGGTGATATTACAGGGATGATCTTACCAGGGGCAGCCTCTGATTATGTTATTAAGCATGATAAATTAAGCAGCAACTTAGTATATTGATGTATAGAGTATGTGTTACCCAAAGAAAGACTGGGGGAGGGGGTCCCTACCAAGTATGTTGGCTTTTCTGTAAATATTGGGAGAATTAGCTTAAGCTTGCAAGAGTCTGGGTAACTTTAGGATCATTGGCACCTTGGATAGTGGAAAGTGGATAGTGGAGTTTGAGGGACAGAGATAGGTGATAATTACCTTTCTGAAGAGGAGACCATGAAAACAGGAGTGGCTCAAACTAGAGTCTGAGGACAACCCAGTGAATGGAAGAATCTCTCTGTGTGCACAGTGTACTGAATGGGGGCTAACTGTGTGCAAGGAGGCTAGGTTTGGGGGCTTTTCAAATAAAATTTTAAAAATCAAGTCTAAGAAATGAGGAAAATAAACATCCACTCACACACCCAACTTTTCCAGGGACCACTCTTGCTTTGAGATTCCTTCCTTTTAACTTGAGGACTGAGATGAAGATCTATGCCCTGAGAGCTGGGAATGCTGTTCATCTAAGTTTGCTGCCCTCAAGCTCTCCCTTATAGCCCTTTCCCCAGCACTTTTCGTCTGTACCAGAGCTTGGAAAAGTTACTTCTTTGGATAACAGCTTCCAGCCATCATAGTCAGTGGTTTCTAGGAGTTACAGATCAAAATCAGTTTATCCTGGAGTCCTTGGTCTGATGTGTCTGACTGGCCCCTCCCTGTTGGAGTCAAAAACTAGTCTACAGTAAAAAGGTTTCTTCACTTCTGTCCTTTCTAATGCAAGCACATAGCCAGCTATGCAACTGTGAACTTGTCCCAAAGTCCCTCAGATTTACCAGAGACTACTTGAAGCAAGTACAAACTATATGTTCTTTTGTTATCTCCACACAATGTCACAGACTTTCCTCAGTTTAATAGAATTCTTGAACTTCATTAGTACAATAAACTTGTTAAAAAAATTTAAAAAATCTCAAGGACCACATCTAGCCTAGATTCACTTGTAAGAACAGTAGTCTAAGTGAAAATTGATAATAATTCTGTATTCTATTTGTATGGTTTTTAAATGGCTTGGTGGAGAAGATTCCCCCCTCCCCAAAAATATGCTGAATTAGGCATGGTTCTTCAGGGATTAGCTCAGTGCTTCATTTTAAATTGCTGCTTATCACAATAAAAGTAAATATATAGTTCTAAGTTAACTTAAGAATCAGATTCCTTCTGTATGTACAAATTAATCATATGCTGACCTAAGATTGAGATAGCTGACCTTGGCCTTGTGAGACTGATATATTTAGTCATCTTCACCTAGGATTATTAAGATATCTATTGCTATTTTGCTGAATTATTCCCCCCCCCCATCTATTTCCCCCCTACTTACTACGTGGATTGATTTGCTGCATAAACAAGTCTCAAACCAGTATGTCTGGCTACATTTCTTTATGTTGGTTATCTATGGTTATGAATGTGTCTTATTTCCAACACTGAGATGGAGAAAAAATAACCAATCAAATAAACAAAACAGATTAAAAACCAGCAGTTATTTTCAGCACAGCACAGTCCTATTCATGAGATGTAACACTGTTTGGAATAGGATTACCATTATCCTTGAACCAGCAAAGTCTGAAAATAAAATATATACTAGCGTAATGCTATACCAGTGGGTCTCCCCCAATGCAGAAATAGACAAAGCAGAGGACAAAGCAGGAGAAGACTGGAAAGTAGACTCCTGTATTCAGGGATGGCATTGATATAAAACTATAGTGTTAAGAGTGTTATAAACAGAGATGGGTAAGAATGCCAGTTCGTTGTTGAGAAGAATTTGCTAAATTAAACATAAAAAAAACCCAAGCTTGCAGAAAATGAATATGAAACCATAATTAACAGATTCATTCACTGAGACCTGGAGACTAAAGTGCTTAATCCTCAAAAGTCCCAGTTTGAAGGCAGATTGAATTAAGGTTGCTATATTCCCCCTGCCCCCATGATGAATTTCAGGAACGAGCCCTGATGGTGCAGTGGTTAAATTATTGTACTGCAGTCACAAGGTTGTTAGTTTGATCCTGCAGGGCTCCAAGGTACACTCAACCTTCTATTCTTTCATAGGTTAGTAAAATGAGTACCCAGCTTGGGGGCAATTGGTTTACATATTGTAAACTGCTTAGGGAGTGCTAGTTCACTGATAAGCAGTGTAGAAATCTGCTTTTATTGTTATATATATATTCTTATCTTTACCACATGCACATATGGCAGGTACAACATGGTCTTCTCCTCCTTGCGGTAGCTGTACCTATCAGATTTTGCCATTGCAAATGGTAGAGAATTTAATTTCAGTTCATTCTTAGCAAACAGTGAAACTTACATTCAAGTAGACATGCACTATTTTACATTGCTCCCTATGTTTTATTTTTATTATATGAGGCAGGTGCACATGACAGATCAGCAGTAGCTGAGGGCTCCCATGTCAGTGGAGTAGTGAATCCACAGGAGATTTTAGACTGGTATTTAGGAGTGAGCCAAAGGACTGAGCCTATTTTTGTGATAGGGTTCTTTACTCTAGATAGTTTATGTTGTTTTTTAAAGTTTAGACTAAAGCTTGCAGCGTGCTCACTGCTCCTCTAATATGTAAACTATTCACCACCAGCTTGTACAATTCAGTTCATTCTACACATGAGAAATGCAGACAACTAGATTTTTTTTTTGTCAAAGTTTAGGTGCATGACCTATTTTTTTAGACAAAAACAAAAACAGAATATGGAATGACTAATCAGCTATTCACATCCAAATGCTACTGCTCTGTTTCCAAATAATTGTTTTATTACAGCATGAAATTATGTACAACATCTTTTGTGAAATGTTATAACATTTAGTTCTCAATCTAGTTATAGACTGTGATTTCAGAAAGTAAATTGTGTAGGTCTTAATCCCTTGTTTCTAGGCAGCTTGGTGTTTTGTGCTTGTGGCATCCTATTTAATAGAACCTTGTGAAATACTCTAATTCTAAGCTTAGTAAACATGTAAAGGAGGGCATACGCTGGGAAACGTACTTCATGATATAGATGAATTAGATTGAACAAAGAAGTGATTGAATGAAGAAAACTGATCTTTTCTCCCAGGAGCTGTTGTTTTGAACAGCACTACTGTCAAAGTCGTACTGACCAGGATTTTCATTTCAAAAGACTCTAGCAAACGATTAGAATTAGATAGTATATAAATCATATTATCTCCTTACACACATTAACTAACAGTGTGTGTGTGTGTGTGTGTGTGTGTGTGTGTGTGTGTGTGTTGTCTGAGGTTCTGCTTCATTCAATTAGTGATTGTTTTTGAACTCCTTTCAAAATAAATAGCACTGTACAACAACACGATGATCATTGCATGCGTTAACTCTGCACACAGCTTTTAAACTGTGAGTACACTGGGAAGGAAGCGGCTTTGGCAAAACTCAGCACATGATGATGCCTCTGACCTGTAGCAGCCCTGTCCTCCACCCATCCCTTTTCATTCGCAGGGGAAACCTATGAATGACCTGGCAATTGTGCAAGTCTGTAGGTGCAAGTATCATTCCCAGGGCAGTTGCACAATTGTCAGACACGTGGTGGCAATGTGCTCTTCTCCCAGCTCCTGCTTGATATTCCAAAGCACTCTAATTATCTTTTAAAATTTTCTTTAATTGTTTCCTTCCTTCCTTCCGTCCATCCATCCTTCCTCCTTTAAAAAACTTTAAAATAGTTAGTTCAGGGATGCAGAGCTCTGGAATTGCATTGAGCAAAGCAAAAAACAACATAAACATAAAGCCTAAAGGCATGATGGGTACATTAGGCAGGGAGATGAGGCTAAGAGAAGAGAGTGTGACAGGGCAACAGCCCTGGCTGCACAATTTAGTAAAGTTGTTAAGCAACTTTAAGACAGCTCAACTGGTTATGATCTATAAAGCCCTATATAACTCAGGTCCAGTCTATTTGGCAGACTGTATCTCCCTGTATGAGCCGGCCCAGGCTCTGAGATCATCAGGAGAGGCTCTTTTCTCCATCCCACTATCAACACAAACAGGCATTTAAAACAGAAAGTTTTTAAACCATGGGATGGGGTGTTGTTATATTGTTTTAAAGTATTTTTAATTTTTTTATCTTTTCAGTTGCATTTTATTCTTTTAACAGGTCACTTGTTTTAATATTGTAATAATTTAATTCACTTTTAATGTACTATTTTTGTATTCTTTTAATTGTAGTGTTTTTTTTAAATGTTGTGAGCTATCTGGGAAAAGAGTGGGATATAAATAAATAAATAAATAAATAAATGAGAGACTAGTTGGTCCTATCTGCAATAGTAATCCTGACAGCTTGTAGTACATTATTGTGGCCAAAATGGTGTTCCCTGGGAGGTTATGGATGGACTGCATTTCTGCAGGAAGTTGGTAATGGTCTAAGAATATTGTTGATATATCCAGAGGCACTCATGTTTCTGTGGTGGTCTAGAGGTCTACACACCCCAGGAGCCTCAACCAAGCACATTTTATCTATTACATAATCTACTATTATTAAGGGCTTGATGTGATTTGTTCAATTAAAATCCTTTCTGTTGGCAGCTCTCTTTGTGGTTTCTTGCTTTGGTCTGAGCTGTGGTATGCACTAAAACCTTTCTCCTGTCCCTCACAGATCAAAGTATGTTTAAAGCCTAACATTCAGGAACAGAGATCAAATGCTGTTGTCTCATCATGCTTTTTTGCAAACTTGGTAGATGCATAGTTTTAGAAATGCTGGTTCTGAGATTAAATATATACAGATTTACATATGACTGCAAGCAAACTGCCACCTCAAGAGAAAAAAATCTGTGGCGGTAGCTGTTGTCTGAATGAAAGGAAATAACGTGTATAAGGAAAGAAGAAGGGCACTTGTATCTTTGAGAAGATATTTCGCTGGCACCTGCATTTCTTTTCTCTGTCTATTTCACACTTATTGGGTGTGTGATTTCTATGCCCACCACCCGTTAGTGCCTGTAAGTAAAAATGACATTTAATTTTAAGCACCAGTGCATACCATTTTTATTTAATGTACCATGTCTCTTGGGTACAGAAGAAGGAACTATGCTGTGTAGCATTTGTCAGCCTCAAAAAACGTGATTCTGGAAGAGAAACCAAGGGGAAGATTCTCACAAAATGTGACTTGGAAGCTATACTTGATAGTGTACTGCTCCATCCTTGAGCTGAGACAAACATATCTCAAAGCTTGGCCTAGTTGTCTCAAAGAGCATGAGGCATGGGAACCTTCTTTTGAGACTCTTCCATGTCAGAATTTAGAAAGAGTAAAAAGTAAATCTCTATATATCAAATAATGGTATGTCAGGGACAGAACTCAGGAAAACCACATTTTGTACAGCAACTTCCAAATGTTTCAACCAGATAGTGTGACTGGCAGGCCGGAGGATTTTGAGGGGCCATAATCCAAAAAAGTAACAGCTGTATTGCAGTTACAGATTCATAAAGTTATGCATCCATAACAACTTATTATTCAGTAAGACTATGCATTATGATAAAGGTATGTAAATACTGCCGAAGTTCACCTTAACAGATTTTGAATGGAGGAGATCTGATCAGCTGCCCATTGGGGATCACGGAGAATGACATTTCCACCTCTTCCCATTAGTGAGTAAGGCTGTGACAATCAGAAACAACTCCCCTCTTGCAATTCCTTGTTGCAGTCTCATTAGCTAGTGGGAAGATGCTGGAAACATTATCTTCCTCATGCCCCAGTTAGTAGTTAAACATACCTTCTTTACCCAATGTGGCTGCTGGCTGTTAAAGTGGGCTAGGAGGAGGCTGAGCCAAAAGATGCCACTCTTAGTTACAGATACACAACTAACTAGCCCATGCAGAACTTCTAAATTCTAGTCAAGGGAAAAGCCAGACTTATGATCTTCAGTTAGGGATGTCATGTCTTTTTTGTTACAGGATCCTTATCTTTTAATAGGCAGACAGGTACAGAGAGCCCTGTTGGTGTTTGTGTCTAGGATCACCCATGGGTACCAAAATCTGTGCATGCTCAAGTACCATTAAATACAGTGGGGTAGTAAAATGGCTAAAATGTGGCTGCCCAACTTAATGGGTCAGACATTTGTAGGAGCGGGCTGGTCAGTGGTGGTCAGGCCTGGTAGCTCCTCCTTCCTAGTTGGCCACAGAGCAGGAACTGGCTAGGGATTGGAGGAGCTGAGGTGAGGGGGTAGGCTTCTGGGCCTCCTGATTGGTTGGGGGAAGTGCCTTTTAGGCCACCCCACCAACACATGGTGCCAGACTCACTGAGATTTTTGGCGGTGGCAGCAGCAGCAGCAGCATTTTCATTTGGCCAGGAAGCAAGGAGGCTGGGAGGCTGTTTCAGGCTGGCCGGTGTGATTGGGCAGTGGCACCAGCAGCAGATTAGACCCAGAAGGCCTGGAGAAGGGGGGCCATGTCATGTGGGCTGGAAAAGGAAGTGGCTGCTGGAATTCAGGCTAAGTGGGCTGGAGATATGGTGGTTGCTGATGATCTGGCCACTGAGGCCTGAATGGATGGTGGCTGTGGCTGAATGGACTTCGAGAGGCCAGAGAGGCAGTTGCTGTGATGGGCTGGGCTGGGAATGTCCAGTGAGGCCTGGGTGTGTGTGCGATGATGGCAAATTGGGCTGTGAAGGCCTGGAGTGTGTCACCCTTAAGGACATCTAAGCCCTGCTAGGGCATCTTAACTTCACCTGCAGGGTGATCTCCCTAAGGAGGGCATTTGCGCCCAGTTTGCCAGAATCACACCTGGCAGGAGGCTTGCCGGCAATCACATATGTATCACTCAAGGAATAAGGTCAGATATGCAGGTACAGATGCAGTTCCTCAAGGGTTTCAATGGGTATCCCTTTGTCAAACTCCATGGGAGGTGAGCCAGGGGTTGCAGGTGCATTCCAATGTGGCAGGGAGCCAGGGTTTCAGATTATTCTTCTAGGGCTATTGGTGTGACTACAGATGGGAGGAAAGAGGCATCCCGACTTCACTTTCCTGGGGTTCTTCCCCATCTTTATAGTAGTCCACCTTTGGACTGATGCCTTTAGGGATGAGAAGGTGTGCTTTTAGTGTGACAATCATTCAGTAGTCAGGGTCATCAACTGTCAGTCCTGCAGCTCTAAGCAGGTCCTGCGGTTGGTGAAACAGTTTGTCTTGCGGTGCCTTAGTGCCAAGATAACTTTTCTCTCTCTTTTTCAGGAGGTCAGATTTTACATTTTAGCACCAGGAATTGACCCCTTGCCCATGCCTTTCCCCGAGAAACTTTGGCAACTTGAGAGCATGCCATGATACAGGGAGCCCTCAGTTCCCTGTTCCCTTCTACTCTGAGTTTACAGCAGGGCAGTTACCAGGTTCTTCTACAGGGAACAGGGCTACAGTCTGGGATGGCTGATCCAGGAGTGCCCCATTCTCCACTTCCTCAGGCATGTGGGGGGGGGGGGAATCAGCCCCTTGCACCCATGTGTTTTAAAGAAAATATGTCAAAACAGATTTCTTTCAGGGAAACAATTTAAACACAGAACCATTATAGAATGAGCTTGAAAGTGTAAAAAACAAAATTCACAGAAAGGGACTTGACATATCTACCTATCCCTAGTGGTTACATCCCTTTGGGATGTGGGTTTTGTCAGGGCCATTCATGCTAACCGTTGCATTGCAAGCCTGCCGTTTGTTTCTCATATAACATTATATAACCTCTTGCTAATTAATAAATTAAATAACAAAAGCATATTGGGCTATTGCCTGCATTAAGGTATGGCTAGTCTGCCATGATTCCTTCTCCCCCTGCATTTACATTTACCCACAGACAATCTTCAGCATTAAACTGCTGCTTACCAATATACTGAACTGATTCTTCAGATGCTTCAGCACACCTTTGCATTACCTCATGTCTCAAGTTTTGTGGGTTTTTTTTTTTTTAAAAAAAACAAAGACAGGATTGAGTTATACAGTCGGTCCGTCTTATACACGGATTTTTTATACACGGATTTAAGCATACACAGTTTGAAAATGTTCCAAAAAAAATATAAATTTACCTTGATGTTCCATTTTTTATTAGGGACACCATTTTTCTATGTCATTATACTTAATGGGACTTGAGCATACACGGATTTTGTTATACACGGGGGATCTTGGAACCAAACCCCAGTGTATAACAAGGATCCACTGTATAAGATGCAAATACTTTGCCAAAGCTTATACAGATGTAGAATAAAGTAAAATTGGAGATACTTGCCCATTTTATTAATCCTATTTCTTATTGCTTTATGACCAGCTCTTCAAAGGCAACAGTTAAAAGGAAGATGATTTCTAAAGCCGATTTGCTTCTACTAGCAAACTTTCATTCTTTCTTCAGAGATTGCAGCCCAGAACATGAAGTATTATTCAGTTTTCTATGTTTTTGCTTAAATTGGTGAGAAATGCTGTGATTTATTTTGATAAAGGGAGAGATTGCCTCAGGAAAGTCAAGTTTCAGCATCTGAATACTCATAGATATTGGTTATTCTAAGTGATATTCTAAAATATATTGTAAGTGTTTTCTAGACCTCCCTAGAGAAACTCACCAGAAGCAGCAGAATTATATCAAGGTTTGCTTTCCCCCCCCCCCCCCCCCATTCTTCCCTATGGGAACCTCTGGCAGTTGTAAGGATATGCAAGATAAGGCTTCTGCCTAACACTGGTGCATAGATAGCTTGTTGGCTGTATTAATGCAGAATACAAATTCATATTGCTTTGGACACACATGAGAAAATGGAAACTGCCAAGGCCTGTCCAAGACATTTGGCTGCACGAAATACATAAGATTCTCTGCTAGAATGTTGAGAAACTGGAGTGTGTCCAAAGGAGGGTGACTAAAATGGTGAAGGGTCTGGAACCCAAGCCCTATGAGGAATGACTTAGGGAGCTGGGAATGTTTAATCTGGAGAAGAGAAGGTTAAGAGGTGATATAACAGCCCGGTTTAAATATTTGAAGGAAAGTCATATTGAGGAGGGAGCTAACTTGTTTTCTGCTACTCCAGAGAAGAGGACCCGGAACAAGCTACAGGAAAAGAGATTCCACCTCAACATTAGGAGGAACTTCCTGACAGTAAGGGCTGTTCAACAGTGGAACACACTTCCTCAGAATGTAGTGGAGTCTCCTTCCTTGGAGGTCTTTAAGCAGAGGCTGGATGGCCATCTGTCAGGGATGCTATGATTGTGATTTCTTGCATGTCAAGAGCTTGGACTGGATGGCCCTTGTGATCTCTTCCAACTCTATGATTCTATGCTTTGTGAATTATCACAAATTAATACAAATTAATTAATACAAGCATTAATGTCATTATCATCCTCTGTACTTTTCATATTTCATTTTTCTCTAAATTTTCTGCATATGCTTCTCCTTGTTCAGCAATCCTGTATATGTATACATGAGCTAATTTAGAAATTACAGTTCATGACAGTTTATGCCATAATATATTTTTGGGTTAGTGTTATTTTGGGGGCTCAATAGGGGCAGAAGATCACAAAGAATTCTATCCTGTCATATTTCTGTCTTTGAGAGTTCAAGGAAAAGATACCTTGCTATACACCATTCTTGCTTAAAATTGCATATACTCCAAATATCCCAATTTGGCAGGGGCAGTCCTGATTCATCCTCAGTCATCCCATTTCAAAATGTTTTAAAATATTCTAGCTGGTCTCTCCTCCTCCCACTTTCCCCCTTTGTCCTCAACTTACTTCAGTTCCTGCAAACTGAGTCAAAGAAGCAAACATAATGTGGACTAAATTAGCTCAGAGGAAAGCTGGGCTTGAAATTGTTCCATATCTTCATGGGCTACCTGAACTCTTTTGGCAGGCTGCATGCAGACCCTGGGCCATATGTTGTGCAGGCTTGGTTTAGACCCAGACTTTCTGGAGCAGAGGTTTGTGGATGGGATGCTACTACTGGAGGAAGGGGAAGAAAATCTGTTATACACTGCAGCTCTCTGGGCCCTCTGAATATCTGCTGCTGGTGTATGAATTTGCTGGGAGGCAGCAATGAGTGGGAAAGGAAATAAGCAGTGATGGAGACATCAGTCGATAGACTTGGACTCAAGTTGGACTCAAGTCACTTCCATGACTCAGCTTGGACGTGATGTGGAAATAAACAACACACCTGACATGACTCAACTTATGACTTGTATATTTTTAGTAATTCACTTGCTGGCCTAACTTCATCCAGACAGAGAGTGTATTAAGCAATGGGCTTGCTGCCTACTCAGCAGCCTGTTCCCACTGTACATTAGGGGAGTGGGGATCTTTAAATTTAGGGGGATCTTTCCACCTGAAGCCTGTTGCCTAACATGTTTGCTGTTCCTCTCTGAGATTTATCTTTGCGTAACTTTGTGCATGTCTTCTTGATTATCAAGCTATTGAAACTCCCCCTCCCCTAGCTCTTTTTTGCTGTTAAAATTGGCTTGCAGACTTAAGACTTGACTTGAAAGTATTTTGCAAGGACTTATGACTCACCTTGAGACTTGAGGCTAACCTGAATGCATCACTGGAAATAACTGACGTGGCCTTTCTTCTTTTCTTTTGGATCTGCCTCCATTAAATCTTAGTGCCCTTTGCAAAAAGGAAAAGACCTTACATTTGCCAAAAGGCAACTTTGGATCTAACTGGGTAGATCTAACCCTCACTCTTTTAACACTATCTGGCTTTGTCCTGTCCCTTCCCCCCCCCCCCCAACAGTTATCATATAGAAAACTGAGTGTATGTAATCTGCAAAATCACCTTTTTAAAGATGCATTTTTAAGAGCAGAACTACATTATAGCTGATTGCTGAGCCTTTGGTGTCACCTAATTAGGATTTTAATGTATCATTAACGTTGCAAGGATTTGTGTTAAAATTACAAAGTACCTGGCTGACAACTGCTATGGAACTCACCCAATGCTTTGTCTGTCCTTTAGCTCATTATTGCCTTCCTATCATGCATGCATGCAATCACAAGTGCAGAACTTAATGGAATAATCATACTCATGCCATCTCTTTAAAAGGTGAGATCCAATACCATTATCACATTCTATTACCCCTAAAATGGAACTCTCAAGAAAGATACTACATCAAGAAATTAAATCATAATCAAGTAATTATCTAATGAGTTAGTTCACAATTCATTTTTGCCCAGAGTGAAGGGGCAAAGTGTGTGTGTGTGCATGCGCATGCACGCACACACGCGTGTGAGTAGAAGAGATGAAATTCTTCATTCATGCTTCTACAAATCCTGAGTACCTACATAACAGACCTTAATTTCTGCAGTGTGAAATGTGATAGTTCACTTGAGTAACAGAAAGGAAAAAAGAAGATACCTTACTGCATATAGAAAAAAAGTTTAGATGACTTTTCAGTCAACTATGCATGATAGATCTCTTGCTTTTCCAAAAATGGAAAGTTTTAAATCTGAATAAAGAAGTGAAATGTGAAAAGTTTGTTCTATGATAAAAAAATAAGCCATAGGTGGTTAGATCCTTCTTATTGTGAAGGAACAAGTATGGTTAAGATTTTTGGGGGGTGTGAGTGTGTTTCAGGCTATGTGGCCATGTTCTAGAAGAGTTTATTCTTGACATTTCACCAGCATCTGTGGCTGGCATTTTCAGAGAATGCTGGCATGGAAGAGAGTTGTATGTATACACACACACACACACACACTGTGTGACCCTGGGTAGGGAGGAATGATTTCCATGTTAATCTGTGTATTCACCCAGAGGAGTGAAGACAAGCAAACACCCAAAGGGAAGGTATTTTTACCATACAGCAAAGGTGTCACAGACAGAATAGGGAAACTGGTGAGGAAACACAACCTCCAAATGGTTTACAAACCAACCAAGACAATCCAGCTAATGCTGCACTCAGCGAAGGACAAGAGAGACTCTCTCACAGCTGCAGGAGTTAATCGCATACTGTGCAGATGTGGACAAGTCTACATAGGGACCACCAAAAACTATGGATGCCAACCATGAAAGCCTTCAATTTCACTATGGTTAAGATGTTTGTCTGCACCTTACTATTAATTACAGCCTGAGTATATCAATTGAATGAATGGAATTGAATTGTTAGGCTGCATCTGCACTGCAAAAATAGTCCAGGTTGACACTACTTTAACTGCCAATGCTATAAAATTCTGGTAATTATTGGATTTCCATATCTGAGAATTATCTCCTTTATCTCCACATTTCTCCTGTGGATCGCAAAATACAAATGGCAGAAGTGCACCATGAAAATTATCCCAGACTAGTTTACAAGCCAGAACTACCAATTGCCATGGTATACTCATAGAGGAAGTAGAAGTTTATTGCATATCCTGCAACTGTTACAATTTGGCAGGGACAAATCATCACACTTTTTGAGCTGCTTTTAAAGATGTCCCCATTTCTCTCTATTCCTTCCACTTTTCCTCATCGCCCTCTGCATATTTCAATTGCTAAAAACCCAGGTCAACATGTGAGAGTAGTCTGCATTCAATTAGTTCAGCAGGGGAGAGAGGGGGAGGATGGGAGGAGGGGGTGGAATTTTCCCCTTTCCAGTAGATCAGGCAAAAGCAAACTGCTTCAGCCCATCCCAGCTTGTCTGATTTTGCTCATTAATTACTTTTGTCATCTTGACCACACTCTGAAGTTGCTTGGCTACAGTTGTTCCAGTTTTCACCTGCTGAAATATTGGAGAGTATGCTACCCATCCCTAGATAATTGCTGTGAGGTGTGTGGTGTGCTGTGAGGAGGGTCCCTTCAATGAATAAGCAGTCAGTAGCCATGATTGGATAATCTGCCACTGAGCAGCCATTTATTTTCATGATTCTCCTTTCTCCTCTTCCAGCTTCTGACAATGAAGTGTAAAGAGCGGTAGACTCCTCCTTTCTCCATTACTGGACCATGGCCATTAGTAGTATTTCCTAGCTAACCACTTCATTGGCTGGTGCTGTCACTCTACCTTCTTTATCTTGTGTTGTTGTTGTGTGTCTTCAAGTCATTTCCTACTTATGGTGGCCCTGATGCAACTCTATCACAAGGTTTCCTGGGGCTGAGGGCCATTTCATAGGTGAACTGAATAGTGTTCAAAGCCAACCAAGTAGCCCCCAGCCCTCTGTGTACTAGTCCCCATCTTTTCTTTGTTAAAATCAGTGTTAATATTATAATAATTATTATAATAATAATGTTTATTTATATTTCCTGCCTCTCTGAAGATTGAGGTGGGATTACAACAATAAAATAATACAAATACTAATACAATCAATAAAACACTAATATGGAATTTACTAATTCCTATTAGTTCTCTAAAATCAATTTATCAGTAGTCAGTGATCATAGTCAAGAGTGGAATATTGTCATAGATTTTTATATGGAGTCTGATGGGTAAGCCCGCCGGAAGAGGTCCGTTTTGAGTGCCTTCTTAAAGGCCTCTAAGGTACAATGAATCTCTTCTGGTAGGCTATTCCATAATTTTGGAATTGCTGCTGTAAATGCCCTGGGGGAAATTAATAAAATAATAATACATTTTTTATTTTTATCCCGCTTTTTGCCAGACAATCAAAGCAGTGTACAACAAGCTAAAATAGCTTGAAGATGCCAGCCACAGATGCTGGCGAAACGTCAGAAAGAAACTCTGCTAGAACATGGCCACATAGCCCGAAAAACCCACAAAAAACTATGGATGCCGGCCATGAAAGCCTTCAACTTTACAAGCTAAAATACATCCATATATACATAGTACCTCTCCTTAAAACAAGATTAAACAATATAACATTAAAAATAATATGCTAAAATCCAATTAATCGAAACAATAACCATGGGCAGAGTTCGATAGATGGGAAGTCTTATTTGTGGCCGAGTATTTTATTCCAGGAAGGCCTGCCAGAAGAGATCCGTCTTATTGGCTTTTTTAACGCTCTCCTGGCCATTCCATAAGTTGTCCTCTGGGAGGTTGCCATCAATCTGGTCTTTAAGGGCTGTAGTAAATTCCTTCCAGAGAACCTGAGTGTACAGGGTGGATTGTATGGAAGCAGGCGATCCTGGCAGGGTAGACACCATGATCATGAAGGTGGTTTTCCCAGGGTGAGGCTCATCCATTGCACTCCAGGTGTGCGGACCCCTGCAATTTCCCCAAATGCAGGAAATTCGACTGCATAATAAGTTGTCATTAACCTGGCGTTATGGTGTTCCAATAAATACTTCCCTGATGTTCTGAGAGTGCGGGGCGGATTGTGTAGGGAAAGGTGTTCCTGCAAGTAACTGGGTCCTGAGCCATGTAGGACTTTAAAGGTGATAATCAACACCTTGTATTGCACCTGGAAGCTGATTGGCAGCCAGTGAAGAGATTTTAGTATTGGTGTTATATAGTCAAACCTAGATGTGCCGGTGACCAATCTGGCTGCTGCATTTTGAACCAATTGAAGTTTCTGTACTTGGTACAAGGGTAGCCCCAAGTACAGCGCATTACAGAAATCTAAATGAGAGATTACCAGTTCAAGTACCACTGCTTCAAGCTCCTTTTGGTCCAGGTAGGGATGCAGTTGGCGTATCAGCCGAAGCTGATACCAAGCACTCCTGGCCGTCACATCTATATGAGATGACAACTGTAGGGATGGATCAAGGAGTACTCCCAAACTGTGAACTTCGTCCTTTAGGGGAACTGTGACCTCGTCCAGGACTGGCTGACAAATCTCCATCCCTGGACTTAAGGTACCTATTGCGAGTACCTCCGTTTTCTCTGGATTCAGCCTGAGTTTGTTTTCCCTCATCCAGCCCATTACCGACCCAAAGCAGGCATCTAGAGGAGAGATGCCATCCTTAGTCATTGCAGTAGTCGGAGACATAGAGAAATAAATTTGGGTGTCATCAGCGTACTGATACCACCACGCCCCATAACTCTGGATCTCTCCCAGCAGCTTCATGTAAATATAATTACAGCACTCTAGAAATAAAGTTTAATAATAATAATAATAATAATAATAATAATTGAACAGCATTGCTGACAGTATCGAGCCTTGAGAGACACCCGATATGAGCTCCCTCTTGGATGGATAACTGTCCCCAAGTGACACCATCTGGACTCTGCCTGAGAGGTAAGAGTGGAACTACTGGAGTGCAGTGCCCCCTATACCTAACTTCCTCAGGCTTTCCAGAAGAATACCATGGTCAATTGTATTGAAGGCTGCTGAGATGTCCAAGAGCACCAGCAGGATCATACTTCCCCTGTCAATGCTCAGACAGAGATCATCGGCGACTATGGCAGTCTCAACTCCATATTCCGCCCTGAAGCCGGTTTGAAATGGGTCCAGATAATCAGTTTCATCCAAGATAACCTGGAGCTAGAAGGCAAATGCCCTCTCTATCACTTTGCCCAAGAATGGTAAGAGGGAGACCGGTCTATAGTTATTTCTCACTAGGGGATCTAGGGAGGTTTTTTTAAAAGTGGTCTAACAACTGCCTGCTTTAATTTCGATGGAAATTTTCCCTCTCTAACGGATGCATTAATTATAGATTGTAATAATGTCTTTGTTGCATCCCCTCCCTGGATGGTCAACCATGATGGGCAAGGATTGAGGGGGCATGTCGTCCTCCTAACACTTCCAAGAATCTTATCCACTTCATCTGTATTTACAAATTCATTATATCAACATTATTTTTTGCTAAAATCTAGGCTAGGATGGGGATCATAAAGTAGCTTTTAGAATTAGAAATGTATTTATTTCAAGGATTTAGAGATACTGGAGGGTCTTTCCTTTGGTTTGGAGATTTATATATCTTATTTTCAGATTAAAAAATCTAGTCTATGGATTAAGATTTTACTGTCTGGTCTTTTAAAAAGGAGTACGAAAGTGTCAATTAAAGAATAAATCTGACATCCATATAGTACATTTCACCTATAAAAGGTGACTATTATGTTCCTTTCACAACTGTAAAAGGCCCATGAGTCACCGATGCAAAGGCAGGAATGGGCTGTGAAAGGCTTTTCAAGTGAAATGAGCAGGATCGTACTTCTTAGATGAGCTCTTTAATTTATTCTAATTTGTTCTGCTAATTTGTTTTAAACTAAATCAATATGTTTATGATTTACAGCAGCCCCTATTGAATATGTGATGAGATTAAAGCCAAGCTGCAATCACTTCTGTAATCATTAAGCTGCTTCCCCCTGCCACTTCATCCATTGCTTTGTCTTGCTACCAAATAATTATGTCCTCATTTTAAACATTTCCTCATGGGAGGGGAGTAGGTTTTTTTTTATTATAAAAAATTCAATCACTTTTTAAAATTATTTCTACACATAAACTGATATAGAAAGACCATAAGATGGAGTTGTGTACACACTAGAAAGGTTTTAATATCTATAAGGACCTGGGAAGGATAAGAGGGATCCATGATTGATTGCTTCTTTAAAATGTGACTATAAGGCTTTATTGCTAGACTCATCAGTCTTGCCCTGGCTTTTGTTGGGTGAGGCCACTTTGTTCACTGATCTGCTTCAGAATTCAGCTTCAGAATTCTAGCTTTGAGTTTAATCCAGTTTCAGTTCTCATCTTTGGCTATCTTCTCTTGCTTTATAAACACTATAAACCCTGTTGGAGGGAGAGCCTTCTTGGTTTTCACTAGGCACAAGCTTTTCCTCCCAAGGAAATGCCGTGACATGAATGGGATAACACACTTTCTTTCTCAGAAAGGTTAAAACCAGAAAGGAATTTAAGATAAAAACAAAACAAAACACAAGTTGATAACTGAGAGCAAGAAATGTCTCCTCCCTTCACCACCTTCTGCATTTCATTCACCAAGTGGCTAGATGCTTCTTGAACCAGCAGTAGTGGAAGTAAAGCATCATCATATTTCCACATAGCCATGTCATAACTCAAGATAAGAGTGATAGATGCATGAACTGGGAATCTCAACACAGATCCATCATATTAGCAGCAACTGTGACAGTTGTTAGTAATGGCCCACAGAACGCAGGTGTAAAGAGAGAATGGTTGCACTCTCATTGCCAGTCATAGTTAGTTGACTAAGAGTAATCAGCTTACTCAGTTTCAGTGTCAAAGATGCTTCCTTGTATATAGTATGACTATCCGTGTGAACATGAATTTATTAAAATGAATAATGTATCCTTACAAAATGTTTATAATGATTAACTTTCAATGTAATGTTGAATATTTGCATAATATCTTGTCAGCCATTAATTATATCCACAGATAGCAAATTACACCCAACTGTAACAAATTAACTGTTATCATTAATTTTGTCACATATAGGAAAAAAAGTATACATACTGGGAGTAGTGTGGGTTATCTAGCAGGGTTCAGGCTATTAACAAGGTAAATATATGTCCTACAAAAAGAATGGGGTGTTATAGCTAATGGCAATTTCATTATAACCCATTGTGGGATGACAGGGTAATATCCACAATCATCTCCCTTCCCCCCTCCAAAGCGAGAAAGGGGAAGAAAGATGAAAAAGCCACCAAGAATTAAAATTAGAAATGAATCTAAGGTACAAAAAACCCCAAGTTGATATGTCAGCAATCCTATGGTTTCAGGTTTATGTCACTGATATCAAAAGACCAATGGGAAGTTCTCCTCTGAAATCTGATGTAGCTCCAGCTCAGAGGGAAACAACTGGTCTTGGGCCTTCTGGTTTGGCCCTCCATATGGGCCACCAAAAATGTTGTTGTAAACTGCCTTTGAGTTGATCTAGACTCGTGGTGACCCTGTGAATGAGACATCTCCAAGACCCCTATCCTCCATTGCTTTGCTCAGGTATTGCAGATTCAGGCCCATGACCTTCCTGACAAGAGCCACTATAACCCCCTGAAAATATAACCATGGTCTCCCAGAAGTCTAGTTCAAATTACTATACAACACTGGTAGACTGTGCTGAGTTATGTATGATTATAACACTAGATCAAGCAAATCTCATTGTTGGGATTTGTCTACACAGACAGTTCATGTCAGGGAAAAGAAAAGGAAGAGGTTAGACCACCTCAGTGAAAAGCTTCTGAGCTGCCAATTTAACTGCTTGAATATGCATGTGCAAAATCTACTATCTCCTCCTTCTGGAAATGGAATAGCTCTTGTTGTTTCTGAAAATTAACAGGATATTTAAATAAATCCTGAATAAGAAAACATTTTCCATAAAATACTTAAATTGTAAAACTATCCTCCTTGAATATCACCTTGATCTCAGAGTTGTAGAAAATGAGATGATCTAAGAATGTATGAATCATATCATGTTCTGCATTACAAATTTGATGCCTTTGCATTGGACTCCATCTGCATATTAAAGACAAGAAATGACTTTTCATTCTTAACACTTGTCTAACTAGAAGACAAAAATGGCACAATCGGCACCTTAATGAAGGGGAGTTTGTTTCCTGAATTACAAGTAGTGACCCATCCGACAGTGTAATGAGCCAGGTTCTGAATTAAGGAATAGTTCACTTTAAACAGATAAAAATAGGTTACAGCTTAGGTTACCATGTTACAATGTGAAAGTAGTTGAAGAAAAATCCATCAGTGATACCTTTATTGGCCAGTAAAGGTATCTCTGATGGATTCTTCTTTGTATTTGTTAAATGGTCAACACAGCTACCCCTGAATGTTTTCTATTTAGTTGAGATACTGTAGAAGTAATAGAGCCAGGATGGTATTTTCATCTGAGTGTTGCATTAGGACAGTGGGAGATCAGAGTTCAAAACTGCTCTTGGCCATGAAAACTTAGTAGGTGACCTTAGGTAAGACACACTCTCTCAGCCTCAGAGGAAGACAAGGACAAATTCTCTGGGAACAAATTCTGCCAAGAAAAACCCATGATAAGTTCATCTTAGGGTGCCATAAATCAGAAAGACTTGCCTGACAGTAAGAGTCGTTCGACAGTGGAACTCACTCCCTCAGAGTGTGGTGGAGGAGTCTCCTTCTTTGGAGGTTTTTAAACAGACTGGATAACCATTTGTTGGGAGTGCTATGTCTTCCTGTATGGCAGGGAGCTGGACTGGATGGCCATTGTGTCTCTCCAAACTCTATCATTTCACTGTGTAGTTTTGCTAGATACATGAGAAAAGAAGCATGAAACATTTGGGGTGACCTTGTGGTTGAATATTGTGGGATAAGACTAATTATGAAGACTAACAGCAACATCATAGTAATTGGAGACAGGGATGGACAGGTCCAGCACTTCTTGTGACTTCACTTTTTGTTCAGCTTCCTGACAAGCCCATTTTCTCATCCCATGATCTGGCAGATAGTACAGAAATGTGCACCCCACACAATAACAACAGTGATACCAAAGAAGAAAGTAATGCACATACTCCAGATGTATGACAGGATGGGGAAAAATATCTCTTTTTCTGAACTCCTGAGGAGTTATTTCAGATAGCATACACAATTAGATGGACTAGTGATCAGATTCCATATAAGACTGCCTCCTGTTTTCAGTGAAATGCAGGAAGTCAGAGAAATAACTAAACATTTTGTTTAGCTTAACATTATTAAGTTTGATTTATTTTCTGCCTCATAGCTCTGCCTAGATTTGGATGACTACGACATTCTCCTCAAACTATGTGGCACACTGTCACACTTTGCTATGCACATTTTCCACTTTAAAGTGATTTATTTCTGGCTCTTCTGTTTCCTCCTTCCTAGCATGCAAGCACTGGAAACAGAAAATCCTCTTATTGTGGTTCTTGAGTGGGTGAAGAGGAAATAGTAAAACAACCTTGTCATGCAGAGCTGGAGGGACCAAACACTATGTCACGATGATTCACATATATAGCCTTTTGTTCTGTCTCAGATTAATGGATGGAACCCATCAAGTCTAACCATGATGAAAAGTGATAACAATTTTGGGAAATTCTATGCAGGTATTGCTCTACTGCTCATATCAATAGTTCACTTACTCTAGTATTCTGATTCCAGCACTGACCAGTCAGATATCTCTGTCTCTAGTGGGGTGCAATGGTATCAACATCTCTTTTTGTTTGCCCTTTGCATATCATATTCAAATGTAGTATGCTGATGATAATGAAGGTTCTGTTTAGCTATCCTGACTGGTAGCAATGGTTAGACTGATACATTTTTGAAGATCAAAGAGATAAAATTATTGATATACTCTATCAAAGAAAGAAAGAAAGAAAGAAAGAAAGAAAGAAAGAAAGAAATGCTTGAAGGGGGGAAAACTTGAATTATAGATCTGATAATCCTGGGGGACAGCAGGATTGAACAAAAAGAGAGGGAGAAATTATGAAATATCAAGTCCTACAAACTCAGATCAGTGCCTCTGGGAAAAAGAAACAACTATGGTTCCAGTAGTGATAGGTGCACTGAGTGCAATTCCAAATGGGCTGAGAAACTTCTCGATGAAATTGCCACAGACAGGTTTATACAATAGCACAATTAATAAAAGTATTGCTGCTTGAAATGTACCACATTATCTGATGATATCTCATTGATTCCTAGATTCTTGGATAGAATCCAAATCACTGATGGTCCAAAACTTTATACAATAATACCTGATAGACTATGAAGCCACAACAACAAGAAACTAGTACACAGAAAGTCTTAGTACAATATTTTCTATATGCTGGACTTAGGAATGATTACCGATGCTCAGGACATCCCCAAGAAGGGAAAAAACAAAATAATATGTGGCTCATGGGCTTAATACTTTCCACTTCATGTTTTCATTGATTGACAGTGGATCTCTATGTTTCAGACAGGAGTTTTTTCTCAGCTTTTCCTTGGAGATGTCAGGGACTAAACCTGCAAATAAAGCACATGCTCTATCACTGATCTGCAGTCCTGCCCAACTGGGCATTTCAGTCAAAATAACAGCAATAATATCACAGTTGTTTCCATTTATGAATGCTCTCATTATACAGAAGTTTGTTAGTGCAACATCACAGAAATACTATCTTCATTTTCCATTTGTTCAGGTAAATAGGTCTCTTGTGCAATCTATATAGTGCATTGTTAGTGACCAATGTGTAGAATGGCCCCAGTAGCATGGGCTACCATCTTTCTTGCTGTACCAAACCAGCTCCATATTATTAATAAAAGTTTTGAGTATTAAAGCCAAACTCAAAACATGCTTATTATAATCACTAAGATCCTACATTGCAAACATAGCTGTGAATGCATAACTATGAAACAGACTGGCAGAAAAAGCCAACTTCCAGCTGACTTGGGGGCATGGCGTACAGATGATGCATGCCCCCAAGCCAAACCAGAAGCCACCTGGAAGCCACCTAGCTGTTTATATAGGGGCTGGCTTCCAGGCTCTCTGGCAGCTCAGCATTTATACACTGCACACTGCTGGAGTGATTTAAAGCTGGCTTCCAGCCATAGTGGGGTAGAAAAGTTGGCTTTTCACTGGTCCAAAAAGGAGTGGCTCTTTGCCACTTATTTTTTGGCTGGCAAAAAGGTGGATTGGGGCCATGGCATGTGATTGTCATGGCATCGGGGCATCTTAAAGCCACCCCTTTGGGCCATCTATTTAGCCTTTAAATAGCCTTCCCTGACATGACCTGCTGAACCTATCTTAACATCCAGCAGCTGCACCAAGCAATGGAGGTCTGTTCTACTGGTGATCATAGCACAGCAGAATTATATTTCCAGCCCCATCCCACCAGAGATCTCCAGTGTGATGAGAGAGTGTAATGAGGCCTTGCTTCTAATTGTCACATGAGAGATCACTTGGAGGAAAAGCCTGGAAACATCTTCCTGCTGTGTCCCAATCACCATTATAACATACTTCCATCACTCACAGAGGTTTCTGGTAGGGAGCATTTGGTAGCAATCACTAGCTTGAATGGGGTATTTGTGATGCAACAGTGGTGTGATCATAAACATAAACACCAAACAGTTAATGAAAGCACAAATGAAGCTCATGTGTTCATAATTCCCTAACAATACATTGTCCTTAGTTTTTGTTCTGCTCAAGTCTCATCAGAGATTTTATTTATTTTATTTGTATTCCACCTTTCTTCCATGGTTTGTCTTTATTCTGCATGTCAGTGTTCAAACACTTAGTAAGCAACAGTGAATGAATAATTGTTCATTCTGGATGTCTGGATCATAATATGTAGGGTCATATTAAAATAATAAAATCGACATTGATAGACGAGAAATCAATAGCCCTCATTTATTCCAGCATTTGTTTTTCATTTAATTGTTATTCATTTCAACAGGTGATTGGCTAATGAGAGAGCAGGCACTGAAAGCTCAAATTGTTCCATATGTCTGGCCACTTGCCATCACTCCTGTAGTAATTTGGCAAAGTGCTAGGTGAAAGCCCACCTGGATGTGTCTGGGCTCAGGCTACTGGGATTTGACTGATTATATGGGATGTGATGAGCATCCTTTTAATTCATGGCCTAGTCTTAGTGGATGATAAAAAATACACTGTATGAATGATTGGTCATAGCAATACTGCATTCATCAACACAACTAATAAATATTCATGTGGTTAACAAATTTTGTATTAATGTTGAATTGATTCACAAGCTTTCAGTCTGAATTATGAGTAACCTATCTGAGCAACAAACATCTTCTCTGGAATTTATGAGCAGAATTTTTAAATGATCTAATTGCAGTTTGCCAATGGAAGTCTTTGTTAGACACATTGAGGCGTTACAAACCGCCAGTCTCCCGGTGCTGCTGTTTGCTCCGCAAGGGAGCCGCCGCAGCCAAACCACGCGGCTCCCTTACAGAGCAAAAAAGAAGCTCCAAAATGGAGCTTCTTCTGGCGTCGCGCTCATGACGCCACGAGGCACCAATGGCACACTCATGGCGTCATTAGCGCCACGTGATGTGCGGATGCACAGCGTCCATTACGTCAAGATGGCGGTGGCCATGTGGAACGGCCGCCGCCATTTGTTACGGACAGAGCCCGTAACAGGAAAAGGGGTGTCTGGAAGAGATGCCCCTTTTTTAAACTGGAACGTCCTGAGGACGTCCCAAGTGGCGGTTTGTAACCTGCCATTATTCAAGAATAAGTCTGATAAAATCTATTTCCCCCCCTGTATTCAATGGTTGAAGAAGTGCAATTATCAGGTCACCAGGGGAGCAAAATAATGCTTCAGTGAGAGTATTAAAGTTTAGCTTTAGATTAGAAACACCTAATTACTTTTTAAAAGGGGAAGATAATTCTAAAACTGATAAATGGTCAAACTAGGTTTTTGTTCTATTTAGGATAGGCATGTAAACTGCTACTCAAAATGTCAGTAATTTGAAAAACAACTTTGTAGCTGAAGGAATAACCTTTGTCTATTTAGTATAGTCAGCATTGCTATTTACTTCGCAGTCTCTCAGGGATCAGGCATGGAGACTGGAGACTACAGCCAATAGGGATTGAGACAACCTTTCAAAATATATAATTACTTCACAAACCTTACAAATCTCTTCATAAATATGGTGGACATTAATTAAGAAAACAATGTCACTGAGGGAGAGGCAAGTGCCTTGCCCTCCCTCAAATTGTCCTCCACCCCCATGGTCCTTAGGGAGACCCCTGAACTGGGGATATTGGGCTTAGAGGTCCAGTCCCCCAGCCTCAAAAATGGGATTATACTTCATGCTGAAACTGCCACAGTTCTGAAAAACTGCAAGACCAGAGCAAGGCAGTTGTCGACTGGGGTACTAGAGGTCTCTCATTCATAGGGTCAACATAAGTTAAACTTGACAACAACAAAAGCAATGGCAACAACAAAATGAAAATCCCAGAGTTATGGTTCCATCTGCAAAAATGTTGCCTAATATGGGGCAGCGAACCAGGCATTGGATGACTCATTTGCCACCTTAGGGGAGCCCTGCCCCTACACCAATTGCTGGATGACAACAGTGGAGTGATATTGAATCCCATATGGCCATAAGCCACTGTGTGATCCTTTTGCCACCTGGGAGTAAAGCAAGTTCAACAGCCCCTGTGATGGGCATATCTCTCAAAGTCTCTACCCCATGGTATCTTTGGAGATCTCATAATGGGAATGAAAAGCACATATGTCCAGCTTCGCTCAAACCCCCATGACAACCCATTACAAGAGTAAGGTTGATTAGTATCCTCCTGCTGCTAAATTTATTGCAGCTGCAACCAAGTTTGGCACTCATATCTAATATCATTCAGGACGTCTTCTGCTACAAAATTAAAAGATTAACCCCGTCATACCAGAAGTGAGCCTCTAATGGAAAGAGATGTTTGGATTATATCCTCTTCTGCAGACATACAGTCATCTATTGCCTCACTGATGTTTTCCCAGTTGACAGCTCCACACCAGATGCATTACTGTAACATGTGTGAGCAAAACAGCATCTTTATGGGGGAAGCAAATGTGCCAGGCTTCAAGATCATCCTTGGCAACCATATATGTTCTAGTCCTTTGGGGAAGGCCAGGGTGTTCTGCCAGTGCTGGGTGATCAAGGCCCATGGTTGGCAAAAATAATCAGCAGGAGGTTATATAGCTGACAGTACTACGCTTCAAAGCATTCCTCTGTGTCCAAGCAAAGTGAACTGTAGGTGGTCCTCTAGGCCAACCAGCCAACACAGTGTACTTCTCAGCACAGTGCATAATGCATGTATCATGTTAAAGAGCTTTTCGGAAGGAGGAAATTCTTATACAAAAAAGAAGTTGCAAACCTGATTCGTGATCACAAACATGGTTAAAGAAAAGGGAATCAAAACCAGAATTAATTGTGTTCATATCTGAACTGTTTACATTTTATTTCCATCATATTTATAAAAAAAATTGAGAACTCTGGAAGTTCTTATTAAAGAAAACTTTCATGAATGGAAAATAGTACATCCCTGAAAAACTTTTAAGAATAGATTATCACCATAAAGAAGTGAGTTTGAATAAAATATGACTTTGAAACCATAACACAAGGGGGAAAGATCTTATCACTAACCCACTTATGGAAAAATTATTGTTGAATCCATTCTTTGATTTTGATTTGACTGACCACAAGAATTCATGCCTAGTTTAAGTAAGTCAGGATTATAATGTTGAGTTCATTTTTTATAATGTATCACTGTTGCAATACATGAGAGGCAGAAGGGAATTTCACTATGAAATCTAGCTTCCACTTTTAAGCAAAGTTTAAAGACTTTATGGATGTGAATATAAACCTTTAAATGTGTTTCCATGTTTGCTTATGGTAATGTGTACCATGCTATAATATTCTGTGCTTACTAATGACCAACATGGGGCCCCTAAAAGATTTTATTTATCTCTCTCCAGTGGAGTTCAGGAAACTGCTACCATCTACCATTCATGCCTGCTAACAGCTACAGTTACTAATACTCCCTTGTGTCTTATCCTACTATACCATTCTCTTAAGATAACTTTAGCCTCATTCAGGTTTTTTAAATAGTATTTAACTAAACATATGAGGAAGGGACCTCAGCAACTATGCAAATAGTTTGAAGTGGAAAGCCTCTTGTGGATGTGGGGCTCTGCACATGACCTGGAACCCTGGGAAATCAGGGTTCAGAATATTTACTTTGGTCTCACCACTTATTGGGGCTTTCCAGACGGCCCTTTGGGACGTCCGGAGGACGTCCCATTTTAAAAAAGGGGCGTCTCTTTTAGACGCCCCTGGGCCTCGTACGGACTCCGTCCGTACAAGATGGCGCCGGCCTTTCTACATGGCCGGCGCCATCTTTACGCATCGGACGCACAGCGTCCAGACGCGTCGCACCGCTGCTGACGTAGCGAGCGCGCCCCTGGCGCCTCGCTACGTCGCAAACGCGACGCAGAAAGAAGCTCCATTTTGGAGCTTCTTTTTTCGGTCCGCGCGGGAGTCGGGCCGTCTATAGGCTCCGGCTCCCCCGCGGACCTTCTGGCGGCGGCGGCAGACCGCCGCAAAGCGGCGGTGTGTAGCCCGCCATTGTGTAAGCCAAGCAGAAGGGGCAGGACTAGTGTGAATTTAGTTAATCCTTATTTCCTACCAGATATTGTTTTAGCTAGTTTGTTTTAACTTACACTATCAGCTCTTTTGGGTCCCATATTGGGAGAAAAGTGGGATATAAATAAATTTATGTATTCTGATTTAGAATGCTTAAATAGAGCTATTTTCTCAAATAATCAGTGGATTGCAGCTAATATCTACATTCTTTGGATGGAAGTAGTATTCTTCTTTGGATGGATGTAGTGGTCACTGATGAATTTACTCTTGGTTTTATGGCCACTGCTTTCACAAGTGCTCCACATGGTACAGAAAACTTTTTGGAGCTGTACCTCTGTCAAGAATAGTATCAGCATCTGAATGGTCCCTGAACAATCTAGAGCACCTGTATGAAGAGCAGACATAAAACCAAGAATGGGTTTGCTGCCCCTGCAGTAATGAATCTTCACGCCATCCTTGGATGGAAGAGCTCTTCCTCTGTTTTGAGAATCCTTTTCATTTCACCACTTCTCAAACCATTCAGCATAGTCCTCTAAGTAGCATTTCCAGGGGTACAGCTATGAGGAGGGATAGGAGAATTCTACTTCTTTGAGCCCAGCTGTACCTAAACCTGGATCTAAACAAGTTTGTATTCAATGACGTCAAATTACAGAGTTGGCTGGTATTTCATTAGTGACATTTGCCAGTGTATGTCCAACTTACACCTGTGTGTGTCTTTTTTGTAACTGGAGAAGTTGGGATTTTCTTCTTTCCTCCCACAATTACTTAAATATATATATTTCT